>NW_020210499.1:733-1256 GCF_003070985.1 Temnothorax curvispinosus | reverse complement strand
TAAGTAATTATAAGAAGTAATAACAAAAAGAAAGATGTTTTGTAATAGTTTTGTATATATTTAAAATTTCCTACCTTTAGTTGCACATATACGCATGCGTACTCATACATACACACATTCTTTTAATTTTATTTTGAATTATTTTAATAAATAAAGAAAAAAGAGAGAAAGAAGGAAAAAATAATATAGAAAAATACAATTTTATATAAATAATTATTTATACGTCATATATAAAATAATTTTTTTTAGTTATCAATAATAAAACTATTATTATTAACCTAATAAAATTCCTTTTAATTTTATTTTTACTATTTTTGATTAAATTAATAAATAGAAAGAACCGTTATTATAAACATTTATTATAAACGTTATTATAAACGTTTAATAAATCATATATAATATTTAATCGAAAATATAATAAACCTATAATAATAAAAATAAACTAAATGCAATAAATAAATTAAGAAAACGTTAGGAACATTAAAGTAGGAGCATGATTTCTTTTCAAACAGAATTGTCAGAT
>NW_020210499.1:0-633 GCF_003070985.1 Temnothorax curvispinosus | reverse complement strand
AAATAATATAGAAAAATACAATTTTATATAAATAATTATTTATACGTCATATATAAAATAATTTTTTTTAGTTATCAATAATAAAACTATTATTATTAACCTAATAAAATTCTTTTTAATTTTGTTTTTACTATTTTTGATTAAATTAATAAATAGAGAGAACCGTTATTATAAACATTTATTATAAACGTTATTATAAACGTTTAATAAATCATATATAATATTTAATCAAAAATATAATAAACCTATAATAATAAAAATAAACTAAATGCAATAAATAAATTAAGAAAACGTTAGGAACATTAAAGTAGGAGCATGATTTCTTTTCAAACAGAATTGTCAGATTCTAAATAGGAGCCAGAGGTTGAAGAGGTTCAAAATAGGGTGATGTGACTGCTTATAGTATCAAAGTAGGTGTTAGGTCGAATATTTTGGTCGAAAATAGGTGTTATATTGAACATTGAGGTCGAAAATAGGAGAAAAATTTCGACTCGGTACGCCATTTCTTAAACGTCCATAAAATTATTTTGTACAATTTACATAAACAATGTCGTAATGTTTTTTAGGATTAAAATCTAAATTGATTGAATTTTATAAGTGCGCACTCAAAACAGCGCTATTAATCGCTTTGAC
>NW_020210498.1:0-1992 GCF_003070985.1 Temnothorax curvispinosus | reverse complement strand
CCGGAATATGTCCGAGCGGCCCAACGGGTCTCTCCCCCAAGGTCGCCCCGTTCCTGACCTCGGAATACGTCCGAGCGGCACGAGACGACCCTCCACACAGGCAGCACCGTGGGGTCACACCCCTGGCGTGCAAGCCACCTGTGTGGGCTTCCTCCTCACCCGCCCCCGCACCGCGTACGGGGACCGCGGTGAAGAAGGGAGCCCCCCCCACCCCCTCCCGCCGGAGCACCGGCGTGCAATGGAGGAGGAAGGGGGGGGCCTTCCGGCTTCCCTCGGCGAGACGGCATCCCTGCCCGCCTCAGGAACCGGGACCCCCTCCCCAACCCCACCCTGACTCGGCGGCAAAGGCAAGCCCCCGCCTAACGGTCCCGGCCGACCGAGCGTTTGTAGTCGGGGTCGCCTTCCCCTACCGACGCTTTAGAGTCAAGGAACAAGTTCCCTGACAGGGGCGCCGGACCCTATTGTGCCCCCAAGTCTCGACGAGTCGAGAGAAGGGGGCACGGCATGCTCTTAGACCCTGTACCTCCCCACCGAGCCCTCCCTTCGGCATAACCGAAGGTACTGCCTCAGTGGATCGTTGGTACAGGGAGCCCTATCACCACGTCAAAGTGGCATGCCACGAGAGGGGGGGGAACCTTTTTTTTTTTTTTTGTTAAGTTGGGTGAATCTTCCACTGCTGGGTTCCCGAGCAAGCCCGGTATGTGGCCCAGCAGCCCCCTCCATTGGAGGGGGAAGACCTCTCTACCCCCTGGGCGGGGCAGAGGGAGTGTGGGATTCAACGGACCGGACCGAAGTCCGGGCCCGCCGCCTACCCACTAAACCTACCAACCAGTGACCCTCGCTATGACCATGAGGAGGGACCCCGGGAAAGCCCGAAGGCATCACTTCCGTGGGCCCCTCCGCATGTCGCCCTTTAGGGCGAGCCCTCCTAACTGCTACAAGTGGCAGATGAGTGTCACCACCCTTATCCGCCACCCCCCCTTTTCCGGGAGTTGCCACATGTTTGGCAGCGAACGAGAGGCTTTCCCAGGCCTCTCGCCCGCCCTCCCGGGCGGGGGAGAGAGGAGGACGACGACGTCCGCCAAGGCGGACGCCACCGCCCATTCCTCCCCCCCCCCGCGCCCGCAAGCGGGCAGGCGGACGCCACGGTCGCCGAAGCAGCCGCGGCCTCCCGCCCTCGCGCGCCGAGGGCGGCACATGTGACCGACTCCCCGTAGGGTATCGGCCCGAGCCAGACCCCCCGGCGCGCACCTCCGCCGGCTGCCCCGGCAGCGAACTAAAGAGCGGCAGGGGGGCGGACCCTCTCCGAAGAGAGGATTGTCCGCCCCCGTGCCGCTCACACCACCCACCTTAAATCGGCACACCGGCCCCGCGTAAGTACGGTGAATCAAGGGGGGTGGGAAAGCGGGTGCCCCGGGACGCCGCCCCGTCGGAGGCCGGCGTCCCACGGTTGCCACCCTCACTGCGGCAACGACGACGCTGTCGACTACGTCGCCGAGGAGTCGGAGGGCCCGGGACCTGGGGAGGGGCCCCCCTTGTCATCCTCTTCGCTCTCTTGAGGGGCGGAGGGAGAGGAGACCCCCCTCCTCACCCTCTCGTCCGCTTCCTTTTTCGACAACACCTGGTCGCAAAAGTAGGTGAACGCTTTCCATTTCGTCTCTCCCGCGCGGGCTGGCTGCACAATCGCAGCCACCACAGCCGGCAGAGAGAGATCCTCACCTATGGCTGCCCGGAGGACACGGCGCTGTTCGTCCCAAAAGGGGCAAAACTCCAACGTGTGTTGCGCCGTATCCGCCTCCTCCGAGCAGTAGTAGCAGCGCATGGTGCGCTCCTTCCCGATGCGGTGCAGGTACGCGCTGAAGCAACCGTGGCCGGTCAGCACCTGCACCGCGTGGAAGGCCAGGTATCTGTATTTCCGGCCCTCCACCCACTCCGCGAGTACCGGCTGGACAGCCTCCGCGGTCCTCCTTCCATAGCTGGCTTGTCGGGGGT
>NW_020210497.1:0-17815 GCF_003070985.1 Temnothorax curvispinosus | reverse complement strand
CGCTATCGCTATCGCCTATTGTGCAAGGGGCTTGTTAGTGACGCGTTTTAAACAGTTAAATACTTTTAAAGCGCGTTATCTAACCTATGTAGGTAGTACAGTTAACTGTTTAAAGCGCGTCACTAATCTACATAGGTTAGATGACGCGCTTTAAAAGTATTTAACTGTTTAAAGCGCGTCACTAACATACATAGGTTATATGGCGCGCTTTAAAAGTATTTAACTGTTTAAAGCGCGTCACTAACCTATATCTCGCTTCGCGGGGCAGAGCGACACTTTTTTCTGCCAGATTCGGTTGTTTTGTGCAAAAACGCGTCGATTAAGCCTAAGTTCAACGAAATCGGTGAGGAAGCCACTATTCTGCACATTTACCAAATAATTTATTAATTTGTCTATTATAAATTATGTTTAAACACAAAATATAAAATATTTTAGTGCATGAACTCATTGTAAGTAAGAAAGTTGAAATTATAGACAGACTGCCATTCTTTTTAGAAAGATATTTTAATATGTTAATCACATTTCCCACTTGTCTGTGGGCATTAGGCATAATGACCGGTCAGTTTGATTAATTTGAACATTTTTGCTTTTATTATTCAAATGTCCCGAAAGAAGCGGGAATTATGCATAATGCCCGGCCATTATGCATAATGACCGGATTAATCAAATTGCCCGTAACATATACAATTCTTTAAAATTCGATCAATTATTTCCCGAAAAATTGGAAAAATTTCGGATACCGGTTTTCAAAAAGATCGGTAACAAAAAATTATACACTTTATGACACTCCCCGGTGTCATAATTCTATATACTACATAAAATTCTACCCCTGTTTTATATACAATTCTTTAAGATTCCGTCAATCATTTCCCGAAAAATTGAAGAAATTAGAAAAACCGGTTTCCAGAAGATCGGTAACGAAAAACTATACACCCTATAGCACTTCCCGGGAAATTCTACCCCTATTTCATATACGTTTGGTAAAAATTCGGTCCATTGATTTCCGAGATCATCGAGGACAAACAAACCGACAAACTCTGTCTCTTTATAATAATAGTATAGATATCAACATTTTTAATCTAACAGTTATTCAAGTTATTCAAGAGAATTTTCTTAATAATGTCAACGTTAGATCTGTGGAAGCGCTTATTCGGCAATAAGATTGCACGGTCAAGGAGGCTACTTATTATATTAATTTTATAATTGAACGGATGGTTGGGAAAGTAATTAATATAACGACCTGAAAAAGTCGGTTTCCTGTACCAATTAGTGTAGGCAATTGTTAATAAATCAAACAGCACATACAGAAAAATCACTTGCTCCGTTTATTATATTTGCTCGATTTGCATAGTTTTACCGCTTGCTCCGTTTCACAAATATCTCGTGCGCTCCACTTATAGCTACGTCTCGACACAATCCGACTCGGCAGTCCCTCGCGAGTACTAGGATATTAATTAATACCGGCAGCCCGATCTCGGTCCCTCGGATCGCGGCAGACCGTTCGGAGTATCTTCTCACACTGTCGCGTTACTCTAAATCGGATCCTGTCGCGTCAATCTCATTCGACAGGTGGAGCCATATATCACAAATCGGCGCCTACAATACATCTACTTATAATACATTAATTCGGCGCCTACATTAGTAATTAGCCGGTGTTTCGTGTTCACCCAAGGAAGCCTTGGGACACGAAGGGTTTGCCGGAGTCCGCTCTGACAAAGGCGCGAAGCGCGGTCCTGAGATCGGCGAGGAGTGTTGACGAATTTATAGCAATCGTTTCGTTGTTGGTATAATATTTAATTACAGCATAAATACAAAGTTTTTCTTCATAGGCAGTGTGAGATGTGTGATCTCACCGAGCGGACGGCTTAGAGAGTACCGTGTACGAACTCGCGGTGTCTCGCGGCGAGAAGCCACGTTCAGAGACGAGCGCTTGATTCGACAAGTCGGTGAGGAGAATCACGTTCTCGCTCACTAAGGTCGTCCACTTCCCCGTTGAATACGGCTGGTGGAGCGTATGACCTTCGTTTCGCGCGGCGATCGATCGAGGATGCTGGTCGCGGCTGTCACGTTCTGACTGTTATAGTTCGTCCGTTTTTTGGTCAATGCATTTAAGCAATTTACCAGGGATTTGGACAAGTCGTGTGAAGGATATTATTATTGTATTTATTATTCGGGACCGAAAAGATATCTGAGTTTATACGTATGGTAACGAGGATCAGCTTTATTTATTTGGTTATAATTAGGATAATCAACGTCGAAATCGACAGGAATAGGTTTAAAGGAGGGTGCGTTTTCTAGTTGTTGCAATTGTTGGAGGAAAGGGAGAGGATCTTGATTAGAAATGACTGCTTGCTTGATCTGGAATCTGATTCGTTTAATACGAACGCGCCTACCTTCTTTCTTCGTCATTCAGCCGCGTTCACGAAAATGAATTTTAAGCTCGCCACACTCTTCGGCAGCGCTCAAAACCAATCCGCCACACCTTCTGCTCGCCACACTCTTCGTCAGCGCTCAGATCGTCAGCGTAAAGGTCAAATTCACTTTCGGGAATTGTCGAAATTATTATCTTTTTCTGGGAACCAACTCCGTAATCGCCACGCTTTTGGCAGCGAAAGTACTGGATCGCCACACTCTTCGTCAGCGCCCCAGCACAGATCGCCACGCTTTGTCGGCGGAAACTGCGAGTCGGAATCCCAGAAGTGACAGTGATTATTACGACCCCCAAGAATCAACTCCGTAATCGCCACGCTTTCGGCAGCGAAAGTACTGGATCGCCACACTCTTCGTCAGCGCCCCAGCACAGATCGCCACGCTTTGTCAGCGACAACTGCGAGTCGGATCTTAGAAGTGATCGATTTATTGATTAAAAATACGAAATGAGATTCCAGATTTTTACACTTGTTCTTTTTTAAACTTATCTTACCTTTATTCTAGAAATCTTAATACAACTTGTGCGTGAAGCGCGGTCTTATAAGGTATGAGAGTGTAGGGACTAAGTCACAGAATTGAGCGCGAATGCTCGAACTTAGCGTATAGCGGAACGTAGGAAATCGAATAAGGTTAGGAGAGAGTCTGAGAATTACGTCTAGTCAAGACCGAAGTTAAAACTTATCTGCTTTCCGCGGCGTTTTTCCGCCCTATTTATACCCGAAAAAGACCGGAATCTCCCGCGCGAGATTCCCGCCTTTTTCCTATGCGTCTAAAGGGGGGGAGGTATTCTAGAAGCTTCTAGAACATTCTAGAAGCGTAGTTTTGGGCCCATCTGGCCCCCAGCCCTTCAACGGACTCCGATAAGATAATCTAAACATTTATACTAACCCGGCCGTTTCCTCGGAATTCCGGGCCTAGCGTGCGTCGTCTAAGCGTTCAAAACTTTTAACGTGCGTTGTCGGAAATATAAAATTTCCGTACGTAACACGGCGAACGGTTTGCCGACCTATCGGCTCGAGTTCTGTGACGATTCTGCTTCTTCGCGGAGACAATCATTGTCCGGCTTGAGGATGGCTTGGCGGGGACGCCGTGTGCATTACAGAGGGGGACGAATCGTATCGATCCGTGATCGAACCGCGTTGCGGATTACATGAACGCGTGCGCATGACTCGCATGAGTTCGCATAAATTGAACGGGAGCGAAGAACTATTGGGCGACGCTTCGTGGCAGGGCTGTTGTCTCAGATCGAGATCTCAGCCTCTGCGATCAGGGCCGTTAAAAGAGATACGGCACCCAACAATTCCTCTCTCGCGAACGGAATTTCGATTTCTATCCTCAACAGCCGATCTCCATCTCTAATAACCGTAGTATCTAGAAACGGGAGCGAGCCATTATTTTCAATTTCGTGCGCGAATTTAAGCCGTGGATGGTAGTTATTGAAAACGTCAAGTGTATGATTTAGTTGCAATCTAGGTATTATCGCGAAAATGTCGTTCACATATCTACAAAAAAACAGGCATAGTAACAACTGTGCCGCACAACGTAGAACTACGTCTATTAGAATAGAATATATATAACTGGAAGAGGCATTGAGCATCGAGTCCGTGATATATCGCCCGTGGAACGATCCTGTGTCCGACATCTTTCGAGAGAGAAACGTTAATTGTAAGAGAGAGAAAGGTAGTGGAGCTTAATCGTTCGCAATGCGCATGCGCCATACATCGTCTGCTATATGGTTATCGATATCTGCGTATGCGCATTGCGGACGATTAGGCTCCACTACCTTTCTCTCTCGCACAATTAACGTTTCTCTCTCGCACGATGTCGGACACAGACTCGATGCACAGTAACAACTGTGCCTGTTTAATTTTTTTTGTTCATAAATTTTTTTTATAAAAAATTTTTCAAATTATTAACATATAATGAATTGGTTAATTTGCATATTTGTGTATCTTTTCTTTAATTTAAAAAATTCTTAAGTTATATATAAGCAAAAAAATGTCCTCCTTCCTTTTTTTTTTATTAGCGTTGGAAGGGAAAATCTTCGTTAAGCCCTTCTAAAAGTGACAATCTTCTAATTCTTGCCAAGGCAATTACCTTCCGATTCTCTCTTCTAGAGCGACAAGACATCCTGGAGCCCGTACTCCTGGTGTGGGATGTGTGGGATTCAATGGAGATACATTGCATAAAATACTACCATCTATCGCCTACCCACTAAAAACCCCTCCATTTTCTTATCCTTACCTTTTATATAAGTTTTTTTATATTTTTTAATTTATCTATTTTTTCTCTACTTTTAAAAAACTAATTTAATTATCTTTTTTTTTAAGTTATTTTACTTTCAAATTTATATAATTAATTATGTTTACTTACCTTTACTTTTCCATTCCAATCCTTACGATGTACCATCTTTGTCATTGCCCTTTTTTTAATATTACCTTTAATTTCCATTATCATTATATTCAGTTATTATCATTATTGGTTTGTGATATGAGAAATAACTGATATATTTTTTGCATTTTAAATTTTTAATGTGTCTTATGAACACCATATCAATACATGATCCACCCAGTGTTGTTGATGATTTGTCAAATGTAAGATGGATTCCAACTCATTTTTTTTTAATTTTCGATGATTTTTTTTGAGACAATGATAAAATAAATAAAACAATTTTTATTAATTCTATTATATTCTTCAGTTTTTTCTACCCCTATTTTATATATAATTCTTTAAAATTACATCGAAAGCTTTCAAAAACACTATAATAAAGTATATTTTTCTTTAATACTTTTCGAGAAAAAGAAAACGTTGCAAGAAAACGTTGCAGTCCTGCACCCGAAGTTACTCCTCACCCTCCGGGAAAGACGTAGTTCTACGTCAAAAATTGGAATTTTAAAGTCAAGTACTGTCTCGGGAGGGTGTGAGGCCCCGGTTGCGAGTTGGTCTGAATATCGTTCGAAGGACCAGAGGAGGTGTGTGTCGTCTCCTCGACGCGAAATTAAACGAAATAAACGAAAGCAAATTTGTTAAGCGACTCACCTTTCGGTCGGCCGTCGTCACGTGGAGGATTCGTCCGTCCTTAGGCAGGCACATTCAGCAAGCGGGCTAAGAGCACAGGCAGAGCAAGCAGGCAGGCAGAAACAAGCAGAGCAGAGCGGCGCGGCAAGGCAGCAAGGCAGGCGAGATCGCACTTTCGGATTCAGCCTTCCGTAAGTTCAAGCGTGCACGAGGGAGTGTACATCCCGAAACCGTTTAGCGATGAGCGTGTTACGACGTCTTGACGATGAGTGAGTTCGCGAGTGAGTCCTATAATGTGCCGCGAGCGAGCAGTTTGTCCCTTTTGGCGGGTGCCCTCGTAGGGTGTGCGAGGGCAGCACCGATTGGTGAGTCGCGGAAATATCGATATCGATCCGAGATCCGAGTGACCTGCCGACGTTTCGCGCGAGTCACCGAAATATGGTAATGTACCGATAATCTAATCCTAATACTAATACTAATACTAACGCTGACAAAACTATTTACAAAGGCGAGCGCCAAACAAGTACATTTAGGCAATATGTTTCCAAATTGTCCATTACAATATCTGCTAAGATTGCAGAGAGTGGAGAGCCCATAGGGCTATCGAAAATCTGTTTATAAACCTGGCCATTAAAGCTGAAGCTAGTAGAACTTAAAATTAGGTCGATAGCATAGAGAAACTGTGGTAAAGTGAATTCGGTTTTTTTTTAAGAAATACTGTGCCATCTATCCTCAATGCCCTTTAAACCTAGATCTTTCGGAATGTTGGTAAAAAGTGCTGTAACATCCAGTGAAACGAGTACATGGTCGGTGTTAATCGATTTATTCTCTATCATTCCTGCGAATGACCAACTATTTTTGATATAGGATTTAGGTCTACGCAAAGAATCATGCAAGATAGCATGTAAAAAGCTGACTATGTTGTATGTTGGACTACACACTGCAAAAACTATAATAAAGTAAAGGAAAGCCTGATTTATGAAACTTCGGGAGCCCATAGCAGCGTGGAAGGTTGCCGTTTGTACATTTTAACCTGTAATAAGTAGGATCGTCAATAACGCCAATATCGCTCCACGATTTTACGAGTTGATTGAACTTTAATGTCAATTGCTTAATCGATAATACCTAGATTGCAACTAAATCATACACTTGACGTTTTCAATAACTACCATCCACGGCTTAAATTCACGCACAAAATTGAAAATAACGGCTTGCTCCCATTTTTAGATACTACGGTTATTAGAGATGGAGACCGGCTAATTACTAATTGGTACAGGAAACCGACTTTTTCAGGTTGTTATATTAATTACTTTTCCAACCATCCGTTCAATTATAAAATTAATATAATAAGTAGCCTCTTTGACCGTGCAATCTTATTGTCGAATAAGCGCTTCCACAGATCTAACGTTGACATTGTTAAGAAAATTCTCTTAAATAACTCCTTTCCCACAGAAGTCATAAATAAACACATTAATGTTAGATTAAAAATGTTGATATACTACATAAAGAGAAGAACACCAAAAAACGTGAAATAGTCGAGACATTTTTCATAAAAAGACAGACCGATACAATCAATCTTCAAAAAGACACGGATAATTTAAATCCCATATATGACAATGTTATCGCGATCGCTTGATTTGTTTTCTCGTTCGACCAATGTTTATGTTCACAACCCCTTCTGATGTTCTTCAATTTACTTATTGGTGTCGTAACAGGTGGCCCAAAGACAAATGATCCGCGACATTTGATCGGAAGACGGAAAAACCGGAGGAAAAATGATCCGAACGACAATTCGTCCGAACCAATTACATCCGCGACTAAACGCCCGTCAAATTCAGGTTTCGGCGTGGAACGTATGTGCGTAAAAGAACTGTATGATT
The DNA here is from genome assembly GCF_003070985.1 of Temnothorax curvispinosus. Classification (NCBI taxonomy): domain Eukaryota; kingdom Metazoa; phylum Arthropoda; class Insecta; order Hymenoptera; family Formicidae; genus Temnothorax; species Temnothorax curvispinosus. The sequence goes on along the minus strand of NW_020210497.1, from coordinate 10,487 downwards.
ATCATATTTCATTGTTGATCAATATATATTTGAAATATCTTGGACATCGAGGTAACCGTAGAACAATAATAATAAATATATATTTGTAGTAACATCTTTTAGACATCAAAGTAACAGTAGCACAATAAATATTCGTTACCATTAACGCTTAATTATTACACGGACAATACAGACGCTACATGTTTTAGATATTTCATTTTTGTAGCCGGTTCATATTTGGTCACAATATTTTTGATTCGCTCGTCTCTATCGGCATACCTTTTTCTTTTTTTGGCGACTACATTTACCCCTGTATTCATTTGAACAATCGTTGTTTCCGTGAGAACTTGCTCGCCCTTAATCGCGTCCATAAAACTGCTGAATATTGCATGCACTACGCGAACTTTGTTATTAAATGAGCAGTGCCAGCCCTCAACGCCATTGTTCGAACGCATAAAACCATCGATAACTGCTTGATGACAGTTCCACATACCTAAATCGAACATCGGCTTCTTACGTTTGTTGCCAGTACGGCGTCGTTCACCAACCCAGGTTCGCTCAAAGTATCGAATTAATTCGTTTAGTGCATCTTCATTTTCTTCAAAAAATGGAGATACAATGAGCTCATCATATGCCTCAAGTACATCATGCACAGGAACAAATGCTAAGGCCATAAGCATTTTAATGTTTAAACAAAACCTCAGGTCTGAATTATAATTGTACTGTAGACCACATGATTGCACATGACGCCATATACACTGACTGAAGTGGAAAAGGCAACCAGAAATAGCACAGTCAGTAAATTTGCTCCTGAAGGCAACAATAAACGCACGCTCATAATCCACCATTACTCTTTTTGGCTTTAAATTTGGTTGGTGGCGTTTGATAACAGACAACGCGGATGAATACAGTTTCTCGGACTTATTGGGTGCAAGTATGTACACTAACGGTAACAATTTATCGCGATACAATCCGTGAATGGTGTATAATTGCTTAAAAATAAGAGGCACTGAGTTAAACGTGCCATCGCAACACCACATCTCGCATTCTGCCAACAGCTCCAGGTTTTTAGCGGTAGCATATATGACGACACGGTCTGCACCACCCTCGCTATCATGCAACAGAAATAGCTCGTCATCGTTAGTCATCCGGTACATATTTGGTATAACCAGTTCTTGCAGTGTCTTCGGGTTTACTATGACAGCTTCGTCATTCTTTCTGGCCCGTTGAACGGTGCGTGTCAATGATGTAATTGGTGGTAGCTGCACACGGACTGGCGATAACACTTTACTCAATACCTTGGCAATCATTACACTGTTATTCTGACAACCCTTGCTCGCCTTCTTCTTCAGTTTCTCTTTAACCTTCCTGGCTTCGACCTGTGCAACATCAGCAGCATGATTGTGTGCGGGTGAATCACCAACAATTTCACCTATATTGAACACGTGGATTAATTGTGGGGATGATAAACGTAGTTAACTGCATGACAATGTTGAGGCTTGAATAATTTGACGCGTGTTACATACCAGATCGTTTATCGCTTGTTGTGTGAATTACAGCGCTACATAACCTCTTCCGGTACTCAGCGCAACGCCAAGTTATATTCAGCTTGTTCACACTTTTTTTGTTGTACAAGTATCCGTTATGTAGTAACATTAAAGCACCACGCTGTGATGTAATAAATTTTAACGGCATTTTATATATTTTTTAGGTATATTTCTAGCTGTGATACGACCGATGCTCGTGCCGGTTGGTACAATCCGACCAACGGTAGCCTCGTGCGCGTACGTTTGACATTAGGCCACTGGCACACGGTGCATGTTTTCCTTCTCGATTGCTTGCGATCTAGTACATTACTATTTACGAAAACATGCTCCGTGTGCCGCTGGCTTTACATGTAGTGCCCTCGTGCACGTACGTTCTGACTTACATGTAATGCCCCCCGACAGGATCACTTGTCCCTCGGTTCGATTGTCCTACGGCTATTTTATCCTCGGTTATTTCGTCGTTGGACCAATTGTCGTACGGTTCATTTGTCGTGGTTCAAGTGTCGCGGATCATTTGTCGTCGGGCCACCGGTCGTGGCACCTACTTATTAAATCCCGTCCGTTTATTTTCAATGTTAGTCGCATGAACATGCTCGCTTCGACAATACGTGCGCCACTTCTTACAACGACAGAATGGTTTTAATTTTTGCATTTACACTGCATCAATTCAAGTCACTACCATCGACATTCTACATCTTACATTTATGATTTTTTCGGCAAAAATCTTCGTGGGTTTAATGTGAGAGTGATGATTCTCTTTTATTAGTAGGTATTACTTTGTTTTTAACTTTGCTCCGTTAATTTTAAAATATGACATTAATTATGACCTTAGACCAAATTGCTTTGTAGATTGCGGTAATTATGCAGTTTAGGGGAAGCACCTCCGATGACCTTGACATATGTTGTCAAGGTCACCCTCCTGAGTGACCTTCAGAAGGTTTTAGCCGTCGCTCGTTTTTTATTAAAAAGTTATAAACAAAAAAAGGTTCGAAAATATAGAAGTTATTTTAAATACCGAGAGGCATAAACGACTAATATTACGTTTTTCTTTAAAACAGAGAATACTTTATTTCGCGAGAAAGTCGCTGCTTTACCAAAACACAACATTTAAAGCAGTAAATTGTTGATAAATTGAAGTCTTTTTGTTAAAGCAGAAAATACTTTATTTTGCGAAAAAGTCGCTGCTTTACCAAAACACAACATTTAAAGCAGTAAATCGTTGATCACTAACCTACGTAGGTTAGTTGACGCGCTTTAAAAGTATTAAAGTGTTTAAAGCGCGTCAACTAACCTATATATGCTATATTTTCCAAACTTTTTTTGTTAATAACTTTTTAACGAATAGCAAGCGACGGCTAAAACCTTCTGAAGGTCACTCGGGGGCATGACCTTGACAACATATATCAAGGTCATTGAAATCGGTGAGGTCGCCAAACTTTTTTTTGTTAATAACTTTTTAATAAAAAACGAGCGACGGCTAAAACCTTCTGAAGGTCACTCAGGAGGGTGACCTTGACAACATATGTCAAGGTCAAGGTCATCGGAGGTGCTTCCCCTAAACTGCATAATTACCTAGATTGCTTGATAAGGATCCGAACCAAGGATCGAAACGTCGTAACGTTTGTGTCAACTTTATATAATAGCCAATTGAGTCGAAATAAAACCTCTTATTAATCTTGCATAGCCATATATGGTCTTATATGCTTGTCTATTATCATGTCTGATCATGTAAAAGTATATTTATAAAGTTAAAGATAATCATATATGAACATATACTCTATCCATAAGTTTGTATAACTGTTATAAATATTCTTCTAGTATATTATTTTACTTGACAATGAAATTAATATAAGATATTATTTCTAGCTTCAGTTTACACAATTGCGGTTTAAGTCCAACAAAGTCCATATTGGCACGCAATTTAAAAAACTGAGAAATATGTTTAATAATAATAATTGATATTGTGAAATATTATTAAGCACCAAGATCTGCTTTGATCGAAAACGGCACTTTTCATTGCTTATGTTATTTTAAGTTTTCTTTTTTTTTTCTAATTTTGCATAATTACTTAATTTTTTCTAATTGACATTATATAATTTTTATTAAATATTTTCATAAACAGTGAAATTACCTGAAATAATTAATGAAAAAAACTGTTATATAATATATATCTTATAGTTCTTATAAATAAATATATTAATCTACTTTTCTATCTCTACTATTATATATCTCTACTATTATATAAAGGGGAAAAGTTTGTACTGTTGTTCGGAGTAATCTTAGAAACTATTGGACCGATTTTGAAAGTATTGTATATGAAGTAGGGGTAGAATTTCCCGGGGAGTGCTATAGGGTGTATAGTTTTTCGTTACCGATCTTCTGGAAACCGGTTTTTCTAATTTCTTCAATTTTTCGGGAAATAATTGATGGAACCTTAAAGAATTATATATGAAACAGTGGTAGAATTTTCCGGGGAGTGATATGAAGTGTATAATTTTTTGTTACCGATCTTTTTTGGAACCGGTATCCGAAATTTTTCCAATTTTTTGGGAAATAATTGACCGAATCTTAAAGAATTGTATATAAAACAGGGGTAGAATTTCCCGGGGAGTGCTATAAACTGTATAGTTTTTCTTTACCGATCTTTATTGGAACCGGTATCCGAAATTTTTCCAATTTTTTGGGAAATAATTGACCGAATCTTAATAATTGTATATAAAACAGGGGTAGAATTTCCTAATAAAAGGGTTACCAATTTCTGTCTAAAAAAAATCTACGTAATTGTTCTGATTTCTGCAAATTTTGAGATTTTGAGCTAAATTTTTTTTTATGGATAGAATATTATTATATTGAATTTAGCGAGAATCGGTAAAAGGGTTGCCGATTTTTGCTTAAAAATTGTGTAAGTTATATATCGGGATTTAATAACGGATACTGATATTTCTAAATTTTATATTAAATATTGAGAATTGAGAATTGAGAATTGAGAATTGAGAATTGTTTACCCAGGCGTTTTTTCGGGAATTTTGAGATTGCTCGCTTGCGATGTACACAGAACCTCGATTTTTCAATTAAAAAACCAAGGAATAAAATCGGTAATCGGTAAATCGGTAATCGGTAAGTGAAATATCGAGGTTCTGTATACATCGCGAACGAGCAATCTCAAAATTCCCGAAAACACGCCCGGGTAAACCAAGGGATGATGTCGCTGATCGGTAAGTGAAATATTGGAAAAGCGGAATTGACTCAATAGTGTGAAACTCGAGTAGAAAAAGACCGGTTACGACATGTTTAATCCACGAAAACATTTATGCGGTCCAATTTGAAATTAGAGGCATTTAGTTATTATTTAAATTACGAATATCAATTTCATCCGAGTGTAATAATTGGGAAAATGGATGTAATATGTAATCATTGTCAAGTAAAAAAGTTTAAAACCTAAGCACCTAGAATGTGTTATTCATGCAGGAAAGTTAAACTACCGTCTTTAAATCAACCGACACACACCTTGTTTGGCGCGCACCAAACTGTAGTTAGATGCATGTATTGTTTAGTCTCGTTACTCGTCGTACATAATAATTCTTGCGTACCTAGTCTTAAGTATTTCGGTGACTCGCGCGAAACGTCGGCGGATCGCGATCAACGCGGAATCGATAATTGCGCGACTCACCAATCGGTGCTGCCCTCGCTCACCCCACGAGGGCACCCGCCTGCAGAACAAGTACTCGCTCGCGACACTGTTCCAGCGCCGCGAGCCCTCAGCACTCATCGTTACGCCGGCTCATCGTTACGACGTCTCGGAGCACAGAGAGATTAACGGAGCACAGAGAGATTATCGGAGCAGGGAGACTTGCGCTAATATCCGGAGTCGCGAGATCATCCGCTCGCTCCCGGATAGTGCGATCGCCTACTTTCTCGGCCTGTCTGTGTGCTACCTTTACCTGCTTCCTCCTGCTTGCTTGCTGCCTGCCTTAACTTACTGCTGCCTGCCTCGCTTTCGCCTTGCTTGCTGCCCTGCCTGCGTTGCTGCACGAGCCCGATCGCGACCGAGACGAAGCCTCCAGGAGTCGACGGCACAACGAACGGTGAGTCGCATTTGCTTAACTTAACTTTCGCTTTGGGGAGACTTTACACATCTCCCCTGGTCCTTCGAGCTTCGCTTTATCGCAAATCCGGGTACGGCTTTACCGCCCCCCGAGCACACCTTATGTTTGTCCACAATAAGGATATTGAAACACAAATGAAGTCGTTTCAAGAAAAACGACTCCCGGGCGAAGCCCGGGTAACCAGCTAGTATTATATAAAGGGGAACAGTTTGTACTATTGTTCGGGGTAATCTTCGAAACTACTGAATTGATTCCAATAATTTTTACACTGGTAGATAGCTTATGTCCTCCTGAGTAACATAGGCTATGTACCATTGTGCTACAACCTGATTTCAAAAAAAATTTGGGATATATAAAATTTTAAATTCTTTAAAAGAGTCGTACTTAATGACTTTTCCTGTTTAGATTTTCCTAATCAACCAAATTTTAAAGTATTATATATGAAATAGGGGTAGAAAAACTGAGGAATATAATAGAATTCAAAAAATTGCTAATAATAAAGGAGTTACCGATTTCTGTTTAAAAAAATCTATGTGATTGCTCTAATTTCCACAATTATTTTTTATGGATAGAATATATTAAAGGTAGGTTGGTATTGAATTTGGTGAGAATCGGTGAAAGGGTTTCCGATTTTTGCCTAACCGATTTCTGCATGAAAAGTGTATAAGTTATACATGTATTTGGCGAGAATCGGTGAAAGAGTTTCCGATTTTTGACTTACCGATTTCTAATTTTTGTCTTATTGATTTCTGCTTGAAAAATGTATAAGTTATACATATAATTTTATATAGAGTATCATTAAAGGAAGGTTGGTATTGAATTTGGCGATAACCGATAGAAAAGGGTTCTTTCCTAATAAATTTTTGAATTTTTTTTAGAAATCCGCCAATTTGGAGATATCGCGCTATAATTCTATTATATTCTTCAGTCTTTTCTATCTTTATTTCATATATTTTCCAACGTATCGTGATAAATTATCAAAATGACATAATATGTGAAACCATTCATAAAATATATACAGACTAATAAATACGCTTTAAATATATTTAATACGCATAAGTATTAAAGCTTTTTTTATATTAATCTTTATAGAATATAATTGATAAAAGTAGTATTTATTAATGCTTCACCTTGGTGCTTACATAGCAGTTTAGCCTGCCAGACTTTACACAACTATACATTTTTTCAAATCCTGTTTCCGGTTTTTACATTTCGCTGTTAAGATCCTGCTTATAAACTATTCGAACAATGCTTATATTACAAATTTTATATTTGAACTATTTACTCTTTTCTTTCTCCAATTCTAATCTTATCTCTTTCAAACCTTTCATCCATCTATACCTTGCTCCATCGTTACTCAGCATATCAATCATTCTTCCTTTCCAACTCTCCACTTTTTCACATCTCGTACTTACATGTCGCATATCTTCGTTTTCTTTCCCGCATAGTCTACATTTTCTCCATTCCTCATTCATCCAATACATATTCCCTTTTGTCTCATTTCCATACCTCATTCTCGTTATTAGGCTTGTCTTTTCCTTCCCTTTTCTGACCCTATCTTTGATATATCTAGGCAGCCATCCTATTTTGACATCTTTATAATCCTTACACGCTTTTGAGTTTTCAATTTTTTCTGCTCTCTCTCCTGCATATCTACTTCTCTGTCTCTTGACACCATGCAATCAATATCTTCATCTCCTATCCTTATCAGTTCTTCCTCGCTCATGCCGCATCTCTGTATATACTCTCTTCTTTCTTTACTTTCTGTCGACCAATTTTGTATATCTACTCTGCTTTCTTCATCCTTTCTTTCCTTCCAGCATTCTCTTAGAATTACATTTCCGTTATCATTTCTCATTTTCTCTTCATATTTTACTTCATATTTTGCCTTATGTATCTCTTTTGCACTACCTCTACCTCCTTCCTTTCTCTGTATCCCCATATCTCTACTCCATACAACATTATTAATTTTATAATTCTATCGAACAATTAAATAAACTAGCACGCTCGTATAAATATAACAATTGATAAAGGAAAGGCCAATAATCGAGCAATAATGGATGTTAATTTTTATAATTATTAATCACATATATGTAAACAATGGAACGTTTCGACTTCACCGAGTCTTCTTTAGCCGTAGAATAATCGCAATGTAATTTATAACTAACCATATAAAATTCTTAACCTACAGAGCCACATCACCGTTCGAAGGCTTGACAAATACATAGAGGGATATTGTCGTTGCATCTATGAAGTCAAAGGTAAAAACGGAGGTCGTCAGCGAGCAAATTAACATAATTGATTCCTCGTTCGGAGGCGAGAATAAATCGGGTCCGGTCAATAAGAATTGTTGCTTCGTTGTTTTGTCAAGCTTGTGTAGTCAACTTTTTAACAAAAAAATTTTCAGTTCAGATGTATTAGTCTCACTCGATGTAGTGTCGTTGTTCACTAATATTCCTCTGGATCTTGCAATCAAAAGGGTCAGGAACCGGTAGAGATACATAACAAAAAAGACAAATATACCAAAAAAAGAGATTTTACTTGCACTCGAGTTCGTTTCAATATCTACATATTTCACTTTCAACAATGTGATATCCAGGAAAACCCATGGTGCGCCAATGGGATCGCCCTTATCCCCGATCGTTACTGACGTCGTGATGCAGGATCTAGAGAATACAGCATTGAGATCGATCAGATTGCTTTTGACTTTCTATCGTCGATATGTTGACGACATTATAATGGCAGCACCCCCTGAATGATAAAAAAACATTGTAGACGTTTTTAACAGTTACCATGAGAGATTAAAGTTCACTGTAGAATATGAGAATGATCGCAGTTTGAGTTTCTTAGATTTATCTTTACACGTTATAGACAACATTTTATACATAGATTGGTTTCAAAAGAAGACGTTCTCCGGTAGGTATCTTTCTTACCATTCGAGTCACCCGGATTGCCATAAGATAGGTACAATTTTTTAGTTTAGTTGACAGAGCCATTTTACTGTCCCACCTCAAGTATCATACAAAAAATTTGAAAAAAATTATCGACATTTTACTAAAAAATGAGTATCCTCTTGAATTAATCTTTAAAAAAAAAATCAATCTGAGGTTAAAATATCTATTTAACACCAAACTTAAACACACAAAAAAAACTGAAACAGGGAGTCAACACAGTGAGGACACAGTGCAGAATAAAAAATTCTTAGTTATTCCGTTCATAAGAAACATATCGGACAAAGCTGCCCATTTAGTTAACAGTAATGAACATATGGTGGGATACAGAGTTTTGAATAATCTTGACAGGTTCGTCAAGGCACATAAAGACCATATCCTGGAATGTCAAATAATAACGTAAGCTACAAAATATCGTGCAAGAATTGCAGTGCTTCATACGTTGGACAGACCAAGCGACAACTAAAAACTAGATTAAACGAACACAAGAACAATATCAGAACAGATCCATCTAGACATTCTGTGATTTCCGAACACATTACGAAATATAATCACACTTTTGATTGGGACAGTACAGTAATACTTGATTCAGAACCGAATTATTATAAGAGACTCATATCGGAGATGTTACACATTAAGGAACAAAAAAATGGGATCAATTCTAATAAAAACAGAATTTCTGGATGATTCATATTTTAGCATACTTGACGAGCTGGCCAATCACAAAACTTAGCGAATTTCGGTTTACCTAACATAAAACATTATATTCCCTATACACTGTTATTGGTTTATATCTCTGTCCGTCCTGACAATCTGCGCAGTCATTTGACATCAGTAACACGAGCCAGAGCATTACATCGCACTTTAAAAGATATTTTGACAAATATATGTAAGTTTTAATAGATCTTAGATTAGCGACATTTTAGTCACATATAACTTTCTTTCAGACAACTATTTTTACACCTTGACTACACAAGCTTGACAAAACAATGAAGCAACAATTCTTATGGACCGAACCCGATTTATTCTCGCCTCCGAACGAGGAATCAATTATGTTAATTTGCTCGCTGACGACCTCCGTTTTTACCTTTGACTTCATAGATGCAACGACAATATCCCTGTATGTATTTGTCAAGCCTTCGAACGGTGATGTGGCTCTGTAGGTTAAGAATTTTATATGGTTAGTCAAGAATTACATTGTGATTATTCTACGGCTGAAGAAGACTCGGTGAAGTCGAAACGTTCCGTTGTTTACATATATGTGATTAATAATTATAAAAATTAACATCCATTATTGCTCGATTATTGGCCTTTCCTTTATCAATTGTCTATCAAACAATTTCATTCTCCATATTATATCCGCGTTAAACTTTCTTTCTCCATAACTCCATATCCATGCCATCGCAATTTTTCCTTTTCTTATTCTATTTTTTATGTGCATCTCGTCATTGTTGTTTCTGCATATTTTGTACCCTAAGTAATTAATTTCTTTTGTTTCTTCAATTCTCATATCTTCCCACAATCATTCTCTTTTTCTCTCTTTGCTGCTTTTTTTTTGAATACGATTATTTTTTATTTTTCTGTATTTAGCTCTAGTTTTTTTCTTTTTATGTACCTATAGAACACCATCATCATTATATTCATCATATCTTCATTTTATGCATGCAACAAGCACTATGTCATTTGCATATTCTAGCGACCATATCTTTTCCTTTCCGATCTTCACTCCACCAGGATTTTTCTTCATCTCTTCTTCTATGTCTGAAATATATATGTCAAATAATGCCGCGCTAATTGGACATCCCTGTCTCACTCCTTTTACAGCCCAAAATTCTTCCGTTTCTTTACTGCCTATGGTTGGGGCTCACATGTAAATAATGTACATAATTGTAAGACATGTTTTG
>NW_020210496.1:0-10564 GCF_003070985.1 Temnothorax curvispinosus | reverse complement strand
TATATGTTCCACCATACATACGTGTCATGGAAAATAGATTTTCCAACAGATCTTGGTTTACTCTAGAAGTCATGAAAAATTTTACTCCTTCGGTTTTTCAAATCATCCCATAATTGTAAAATAGATTTAACACTAATTTGTAGTCCTTCAAAACATGGCGGTATTTTAAGACCATTATTTGTAATAGTGCGCCATTTAGAACAATCTATTAATAATTGTTTGAGATCATTTTCCACATCAAGCCGAATTTGCGATAGAGCACAAGCGTTCGGATTTGGACTATTACAGCTGCGACTGTTTAAAGAATCAAAACTGTCATTCAGAATTCTAAAAAATTCAGCAGTATGCATTACAGTTTCAGTATCAATTCCTCCTGCTGTTCCTGCAGTTAATAAAGCTGTTGACACTCTGCGACTGAATACTTGTAAAGCTAGACGGCATTTTATTCTGTCAAAATTATTTGGATTTACATGTTTTTCCGATAATTTGCAAGCAGCTCTTGTCGCTTTATCATTTTCCAATCGTCATAATAAACGTATATCATTCCATGATGCTATTTTGTTATCATCATAAAAAATATTATATTTTAAGAGTTGATTTCTTATAGATTTGTAAATATGTGGTACGTCAAAAATCGCATATATTTTTTGTTGTCCATGCATGAAATAAGGACGATCTATAGAAATTTTATGTTTTATAGCACTTTGATTATTAGTGCCTTGGTCACAAACAATAGCACGCACTTTTAATCCCGCATCTAATATTGCTCCTATAACTTGATTTAATGCAGATGTTAAAAGAGTATTATTTAGAGCTCTACCGGTTAAAAAATACGCTACAGGTTGCTTCCAATTATGTAACAAACCTCGTACCATAAAAACTAATACACTTGTCGCACGGTTGTGTTATGTCCCAGTGATCCCAAGTCTTCAATTAACCTTCAATTTTTTGTCGTTTTTCGTGAAAATCAAAACCTTTTTTAATTTTTGTTTCATCAAAAAGTAAAACACAATTGCGTTCGTCATTGTCCATGCAATTCACCTTCGCTTTTAAACAATTAAACACGGTACTACAAATTCCAGGCCATAAATTTACTACATTAAACCAATTTTTTATGGTCCCTTCTGAAGGTAATATAAAACCGAATTCCTCGCGCATTTTTCTATATAAACTTGGCGAAGTGTAATGCATTTTTTTAGTCAATTGTTTTTCTTCGTCATTATACACAGTTCTTTCCTTGTGAAAAAGTTGCATTATTAAAAATGTTAAAAGAAAACCTTGTGCACTCTTCGTAATAAAGCATTCAAAATACTGTTGTCTGGTAAATTACCTGCCATAATTTTTTTTCGTAAACGAACAATTACGGCTTGTTTTGCTCTAAGCATGAGTTTCGATTTGTTATTACATCTTTTTAATTGGTTTATCTGAGCGTTCTTATGTGTTATTTTTCTTTTTAAAATGCGTATTTGCCCATAATGCTCCTGACATGACATATCCTCGTCTATTGATTCATCATCATCAAAATCGATAGGATATAATAATGGTTCCGCATTCTTTTTTAATCTTCCGCTTGGATATATCATATTTGTTGGAAAATGTCTACTACATATTCTGAACTTTCGCAATTCTGCATCGGATTCTTCCGCATAATCATCACAACCGCTATTTACCAACCATGTTATTAATCGCTCTCTATCTTCTACAGGCAGACGATGAAATCGAACATTTAATATATTTTCTCTGCTTTTTATACCGCAGTTCTTATAAATGCAAGTACTAGAATGAGTCTTTCCGACTTTACGAGTAGTCGACATTTTTACGTACCTAAAATTACCAAACTGTTAAAATCTTACTTGTTTTCAGATGTAGTCTTAATACTTACTGCACTGCGTAACACTACAACACTTAAATACAGTTATAAGAATTGCTGAGCACAATTTTATCGAAACACTGTAAATAATTCTTACACGTGCTTGCTGCAGTTAGCGTCGCGAAGAAATCATAAACAATTGACATCTGCTTTCGCGAGATGTAGATATATAGCTATTCGACGAACAATATAGGTTAAATCTATCTACACGGCGTCCACGATAATGCAATGTCGATTACATAGCTAGAGAACAAAAAGAAAATGCAAGAAATGAAATAATTATATTCCGTAGGTCTTTTGATGTTAAATGCGATTAATTGGCTTTCAAAATATATACATATATGATGTATATATGTACCTACATACTTAACGGGCGTGTATGCTAAGGGTGGCTCCCCATGTAGGACGGAATCTTGGAAAACGGAATCTCGGAATCATTCTGATTGGTTAGTCCCATGAGACTATTGGTTAGCCTCATGGGACTAACCAATCAGAATGATTCCGAGATTCCGTTTACCTCGGATCCGCCCCTGATTCTACGCAATTCGCCCTTCATCCCTTGCAGCCGCCCGCTTCGGGGAGACAGCGGGGGTCGCACCAACACGTTATATTACCGATTAGGCGTTCGGGGGGAACTAGCCCAGGGGGTTGGCGTCAACGACCGACAACGTGCACAAAAACTAGCTACGTAGGGCTTATCTTCGAAAAGAGACGGCGAAAACGTCTTCGAGAAGACCTGGTATACGTTCCTTATAGGTCGGCGTCAATAAATGATAGCGCGTGCGGAAACTAGCTACGTAGAGCTTATCTTCGAGATAAGACGGCGAAAACGTCTTTGAAAAGACCTGATAAACGTTCCGAGTAGGTCGGCGTCAACAAACAATAATCCGTACGGAAACTAGCTACGTAGAGATAATCTTCGAGAGAAGAGGAGAAAACGTCTTCGAGAAGATCTGGTAAACGCTCCGAGTAGGTCGGCGTCAAAGAATAGTAACGCGCGCGAGAAATAGCCACATGAAGCTCATCTCCAAGGTGTGACAGCGGAAAGGGCTTTGATAAAACCTAGTAAACACTGCCAGAGGGTCGGCGTCGTTGGCAGAAAACTTAAGGCGTTCACAAGCACCTTCTTCTGGGAATTCGACCACCAACGAGCCAGGGAGCATCCTTCAGAGGATGCGCATAGGTCGGCGTCAACGGCGGAGAGCAGACAACGTCTACGAGCACCTTCTTTAGGGAAGTCGACCACCAATGAGTCGGGGAGCATCCCCGAGGAATTGCGCATAAGTCGGCGTCAACAGCCGACAAAATCTAGAAAAAGTAGAAACCTAGTGCAGCGGTGCCAATAGAGGAAGACCTCCACGTTCTACTACAAGTGGAAATTTCCACGCGGAAGCCTCCAGAAGGAAGCCACGGGGTGCGGACGTGATAATCACGCGAGACAGCATGGGCACGTGCACGTAAACACGCAAAAACGCGAGAGAAAATTATGACGTCACAGCGAGCGGGGAATAACAACCCAAGAGTAGGGATGGTTCGAGATAGTGGGGAGCCGTAGCGTGCGGATGTATTACGCACTGTATATTACAACCGGGTACTCCCGCGTATAACGCGTTACTTACTCGTTTAACGATAGCGAGCGGTAGATAAATACCATCTGTAAAAGTGAACGACATATTGCGTGCGTAAATTGAAATATTGTAAAAAATACAAACATCAACGATCTAAAATAAATAAATCGTTAATTGTGAAATTAAGTCTCAAGATTAATTTGAATACTTATCTTCTACTTACCTTGTCCATCGGCGATGATCTATCGTAATCCAGCGACGATCCGGTATGCGAATAGGCGAGGATCCGGGGAAGTCCAGCAGCAGCGATGATCCATCCGAGGCGGCAACCTGAAACAGAAGAAGAGAATTAGTACACATTAATAATCGAGACGAACTGCGATCCGGTATAAGATAAGGCGAGGATTCGGGGAAGCAGAACAGCAGCGTTGATCCATTCTGGGTATCAATCTGAAAATAAAAGGTAATTATTAGATTCTTGATAATAATCGAGAAAAGTCCTATACCTTCTCGGTGATAGTAGGTCAAACCGAGTGGCGACCGTGCAATAGGAACATAAATTGCGTGAATCGCGCTCTCGAGTAGCATCGTCCGGCTACACCCTAATCCGGCTATCGCACAATCCGAGCGTTCCGGACTCACCATCGTTACATGGGCTCTTGCGGCCGTTGGTCGTTACTTCCGCCTGATTGTGCCCGAATCGCGGGCCGTTCTCCGCTCTCAGCCACCTCTCCGGAGCGTGCGGCTGCAAGGTCTGAACCTTGGCACCGAATGTCTACGCATCGGCCGGTTCCCCAAAAGATGGAAAAAGGCCAGCCTAGTCCTCCTGCCAAAGGCGAGTAAGCTTGCGGACTCCCCGTTCGCGTACAAGCACACGAGGTGAGCGAAATCTTTGAGAGAATCATTGCCGAGCGCCTCGTCCAGCACCTGGCCCGGAGAGAAGGTAAAGGGCTATCTGATGACCAATTCAGCTTCCGTGCCGGGAAATCTACCGTGGACGCGATTAGGCGCGTTATCTCTCGCATGGGGGCCGAAATTGAGGGCGGGAGTGGCACTGGAAATGTCATTTGACGTTATCAATGCCTTCAACTCCCTCCCCTGGGAGGTAATAGGGAGGGCGCTGGTGAGGTTCAACATCCCTCCCTACCTGATTATGGTCATCAGAGACTATTTCCGGGACAGAGGGTTAACGTACACAGACCGAGACGAGGTCCTGAGGATCAGGCTTATGGAGCGCGGTATTCCGCAGGGGTCGGTGTTGGGACCCTGCTATGGATCATTGCCTATGACCTGGTCCTCGGGATAGCCCTCCCCAGGAGTTGCTGGCTCTCGGAATATGCCGATGACATATTCTTGGGGGTCGGCGGAGAGGGCTGGCAGGAGGCAGTTAGGCTGGCCAATGTAGCGGCCGCCAGCGTGGTGCACGCCATCCGGGCACTGGGCTTGAAGGTGGCTCCCCAGAAAACGCAGGCAACGTTGTTTAATGATCCCTCTGCGGAGGGGCGCCGCGCCGCCGGGGGGCTCTGGGTGCACGGGACGGAGGTCCCGATCACTCCCCATCTTAAGTACTTAGAGATGTGGCTGGACCGGAAGAGAAACTTCGGCGAGCACGTGGCCCGTGTGGCTTCGAGGGCGAGGGTGATGGCCAACAGCCTGGCTAGGCTGCTGCCCAACATTGGCGGGGCCAGCGGGTACGTGCGTCGCCTCTACGTGGCAACAATCCACTCGCTGCTGCTCTACGCGGTACCGAATTGGACGGAAAAAGTGGACTATAATACCCGCCCTGGTAAGCAGCTGGCGGCGGCCCAACGGCTGATAGCCAACAGGGCCGCCAGGGCCTACCGGACCGTTTTCTAGCAAAACCACTGCCAAGAGAACGGCTTTGGAAAAATTAGCGAGGAAAGAAGACCCTGTTGAGCTTGACTCTAGTCTGGCACTGTAAGGAGACATGAGAGGTGTAGCATAAGTGGGAGATGGCAACATCGCCGGTGAAATACCACTACTTTCATCGTTTTCTTACTTACTCGGTTAGGCGGAGCGCGTGCCCCAAAGGCTTCGTGCCCCGGCGGTCACGGTGTTCTAGAGCCAAGCGTGTCAGAGTGGCGTGAGGTCTCGCGGTCGATCGCCGTTAATACTCCCGCGTGATCCGATTCGAGGACACTGCCAGGCGGGGAGTTTGACTGGGGCGGTACATCTGTCAAAGAATAACGCAGGTGTCCTAAGGCCAGCTCAGCGAGGACAGAAACCTCGCGTAGAGCAAAAGGGCAAAAGTTGGCTTGATCTCGATGTTCAGTACGCATAGAGACTGCGAAAGCACGGCCTATCCACGAGGCCTATCGAGAGGGCGACCACCCTCGCCGGGATTCCCCCGAATCGCCTAATTGCCAAGTCACACGCCCGTGTATATACACGGACCAAGGCGATCAGAGACAGGGGGGACATCATAACTGCGAGGGCCAAGAGGACGTTGAAGCTCCAGGCCAAGGCGACCCTCCTACGCAAGTGGAAGGATTTCCTCGCGAATCCCCGGTTAGGGGGCAGGAGGGTCAGGGAGGCCATCCGGCTAGTCCTTGAGGAATGGGTGGAACGTAAGGGGAGAGGCCTTACGTTACACACGGCACAGGTAAACACCGGGCATGGGTGCTTTAGTGACTACCTGCGCCGGATCGGGAAAGAGCGCACCACACGCTGCCTTCACTGCCCGGAAGAGGCAGACACGGCACAGCACACGCTAGAGCATTGCCCAGCGTGGGAGGAACGGCGCTGTGTCCTCCGGGCGAGCGTAGGAGAAGACCTCTCCCCTCTCGGCTATCGTGGCTGCGGTGACCGAGGGGGTAGTAGATCAGATTAAGTGGAAGGTGTTCGCCTCTTTCTGCAAAGAGGTTATGTCACAGAAGGAGGCAGTCGAACGCATTAAGAGGAGGGAAGCTCCCCCTCCTAGCGAGGGTAGCGACGGGGTTGGGCCGCGCCGCGGGCCGCTGCTACCATTACGGCGGCGGCGTCGCGGGCCTGGAAACGGCCCCCCCGTCGCTGCTCCGACCGCGAGGGGAGACGGCGCATGACAGCCCCGGGGGGGGGGGGAGAACGCGGCTGATAGTGGCGCGCACAGGAGGTACCTTTCCCTCTTCCCCCCCCTTTGGAACGGGAAGAAGGTTGCCACCGCCAGCAATCAGCTTGGCCCGATAACACCACCGCCGAGACCAGCCACGGCAAGGACTCCCGCGCCGCCTCCGCCGAAACAAGTTCCGGCCGACGTCAGGCTTTAGCAGGCAGAAGGATCGCAGCTACCGCCCCCGATCCCGGTGCAAGTGGAGCCCGGTCATGTCATCTGGATACCCCACTTTTACGCGCACGTCTTCCGACAGCGGTCGGCGGCCACCTAGCTGTGATATTGGTCCTTCTCCTAAGAACTTCAAGGGGAGGACTGCAGGGGTGGTGCGTGCGTGCGGGCGGGGTTACCGCGCGTCCGCAGCACAAACCACCCCTGCTAGAAGGGCGGCGGGTTTGGGCGGATGTCCCCCCATCACGTTGCAACACCTAGGAAGCAGCTCGATCCGAGCGAGGGAAACACCTTGGCGTTTCCCGGGCTGGTGCCCAGATCGGGCTAAGCGCTGGGAGACCCCGGAAGAATCAGCGCGTTTTCCGGGGTTCCCCTCTTGCAAGCGCTGAGGGACATCCGCAGGAGTTTTAGCCGGTAGGCCATGCATGCAGTATCGTGGGCGATATGCATGCATGAAATCCGGCACTCCCTCCGCCTCTCCCCGGAGGCGGGGGGGTCTTCCCCCTCGGGGGCTACTGGATAAACCGGGCAACCGGGATTCCAGTAGTTGAAGATTTACTTATGTTAAATATAATTACCTTTATTACCGCAATTTTCTTCATAATTCTTACATAAATGTTAAGTAAATAAAGAATAATTAAGAGAACCCAAAATTGAAAATTGTATTGTAAAATAGAGATAATTGGCATTTAAAAATTTTAATTAAATATACAGAAATAAATATGCAATGCGTTATTGATTTTAACGTGCTGATTATAATACCTTTTAGTAAAACAATTTAATTAAAAATTCTGATGAGAGAGGAAAGTAATTCTGTATTGGAATGATTGGATTATCTTCTGTCAATTATTACAAAATTATGCAATCTATGCATGAATTGTATGGGCAGTTTATTTTTTATAAAAAGAATTCGATAATATGGGATTACTTTCCGCTCTCATCAGAATTTTTAATTTAATTGTCTTATTAAAAGGCATTAATTGATCCGCACGTTGAAATCAGTAACATACTGCGATCTACTATTCGTATAGCACTTATCTATTGTACGCCGTTCTGCTTTTAATATTATCGAATACAACGAAGGAGAAATCGAAACCGCGTTACTAACATGGTAACACTGAATATATTAGGTATGCCTAATTTATTTTGATCTCATAAATCTTTTAATTCAAGATTTCGAGATTTAGTAACTTCAGCTAGCAACAATAAACTTAATAGAGCTTTAATTTTTTCTAAGTTTTTTTTGCATTTTTTTTGTCTGGTAAAATTTTTTTGTATAGATCTTACATAAATATTCGTACAATAAACGACATTTAAAATAGTACTTGTTATAATTTAAAAAAAAAAACAATTTAATGGATTTAGCATTTTTATATTTTTTTAACAACAGGTAACTAAGGTATTATATTTATTGATCTAGTACGGACATTTCAAGAAGAAATCTCTTCTTTTGATTTTGTGCCATCTTTTCCCCAAAAACATTTTGTTAAACGATTTTCTCTTCTTCAACAGTTTCTTCAATTTCTAATTTTAGCAGGTATCGTAATTCGATGTTTCAAATTCATGTTATGTTATCTAGTTTTCTTTTTCTGTATCACCATTATACAGAAAACATCAAGATTTCGTTTTCGAAATGTTATTCTAAAACACTTATTCTTTAGGTGGCATGTTGAGTCTTCCTAAAATTTTTTTATATATTAATCAGACTAAAATATACATAGGAAAGACCGGGGCAAAGTCGTCACTACTTTTTGATGCCGATTTTTAACAACATGAAACAACCTAGCTTCCGAAGCGCGGATCTAGCTCGCGGCTGGTCAGGGTTCGGAGTAGGCGCGGAGAAAGACACAAGACGCGGTTAACAGGTGAAACGTATTATTCTAGAATAAGTGCTCGCGGTATTTACAACGGGTTAATATCTACAAGCACAATTGTTTGCGATATTCGCAGCGAGTAAATCTGGGTTCGATAACAAGTGTTCGCGAGATCTACGATGGTTGGCGTGCGCAAGATACAATAAGTGGTGTGTCGCGGGCGGCGCGCGGTAACACGCGGTACGTGCGGGGCGGAGCCGGTACTTTCGGCGGTCTCGCGGGCCGAATCGTGTTACAATGGGTATCGGTACGGGCGGAGCCGGTTTTCCCGGGCGGTGCGGATCGGAGCGCGGGAAAATGGAGCGAGGCGTGGAGCGCGAAGCACGGGCAAGATCGCGGCAATTTGGCGCGGTAAGCGGCGGGATCGAGCTTAGCGCGAGGTCGACCACCGAGAAGCGTTCGGTGGAGGCCGACTGCAAGCATCGAGAGGTGGAACGGTATCCGATCGAGAAGCGCTCTGCCCCCGTTCGGATATCCTCGGGGAGGAAGCCGGTCGTTTGTCGAGACACGCTCGACGAAGACAGAGAATGCCGGAGGCGCTCTACCCTCTCTGCGGACTGGCTTCGGATAAGCAGATAATCAAGGAAGCAGGTCGTCTGCCGAGACACGCTCGGCGAAGACAGAAAATCCCGGAGGCGCTCTACCTTCTGTCGGACTGGCTGAATGTGGGAACTCAGGATCAGTGCGGTCGGTGAGACGGATGATCAGGAATCGCAAATTGTGCCAGCAACGCCTGGCTTATATACGCGTCGCGGCGGCGTTACGGCGTGGCGGGGGTAGCGACGGCAATCGCGAGCGCCGGGACGGTGCGGCGGAACTATCGGTGATTACAGCGTCCCGACGCCGCGATTGCGTTCGGCGGTCTTCGGCCGCCTTCGGCACCGCTCGGCACGGTGAGGCGGTTGCCGCGGTAAGCGATAAGTCCGTTCGCGGACTTCCTACTGTTACATGGCGTAATTAAAAAAATACGTTGGACACACCGTGCCCGTTCTCCACCCCGCGGGTGGTCGGCTGGGTGGTGTTCCTGCCGGAACAATGCATATTTGGGGGTGCATCGTTACAAACAAAACAAATAATTTTAGTAAAATGTGGTATATACCGTTGTAAAGAGTGAACCCTTGGGTTACAAAATTTATAAGAACATTTATGGTCTACGTCGCTTTGTTCAACTGGTATAGAGTGAAAACGACAAAGGTACAAAAATTGAAATGTCAAAATTGCTGGGGCGGAGTTGTCACTCCATTCTCGGACTGAATTTTAAACAAAAATTCATAATTCCGATCATGAAAAATGATAGGATACATTTTATTAAATATTTTTAATAGAAAAATGGAAACATTAATTAAAAACATGATGGCGGAAAATAATTACAAGAAAAGCGCACACATTTATGTGCCCTACGCTCGCACGAAATGCACTGTTTCTCGTCAGCTCTATTCTGTCATCTTTGAGCACACGCAGTACATATTATCCAAGTCTTCACCGGAATCCGACCACTGTTGCTTCTTTGACTTTGATTTTCGCCCGAAGCCTCCATGATAGATATGGCATGGTGACGACTTCGTCCCGAACACCGATTTTAAGTTTGATCGCTCATGAAATATTAGAAATCAACAAAAATAAAAAAAAATTTTACTGAATTTGTGTTCAGCATGCATTACTCTTCAGAATCACTTATCTCGAGATTCGGAGAGAAAATAATATTTAGAATATTTAAAATTTTCGACGCGCAAAAAATTTTACTTTTGACCTCCGAAAACTCGTTTGCCTTAATGAAAATCACAACATAGCATATAATCTCACTCAACTCCGTTGGTACATGGGCACCATAAGTAGTGTTTACAATATTAATGGCGAGTTCACACAACATACAGATTTCAAGATAATTGTAGTGACGACTCCGCCCTGGACCCCTATTCTGTAACTTGTAACGACAGTGTCGGTATCGTTACGTTGTCGTTGCGCAGGTATA
>NW_020210495.1:624-4094 GCF_003070985.1 Temnothorax curvispinosus | reverse complement strand
GAATCTTGCGCGACGTTTTTGATAAAAATTCGATTATTGATTGCGAATTATTAGCTTATGCTTTAGACAATATTGTATACGATGCGACACATAATAAATAAATTAATGTTTATATGATAATGTTTGCGAAATCGTTGATTAATCCCGGCGATGGAAGCGGGATGAGAAGGACGCGCGTGGAAAATGTTAATTAATTATGCCTTGATTAAATAATGTAACTCAGAGCACAGTCTGAGTTGTCTTTAATAAGTGAATAAATATTTACAGTCTGACCTGAGAATGGTGAGCAGTCTTTCGTGGTTCACTTAAAATGAGAAGTCTTTGTATAATCGTCCGTGCACTTGAGAGGCAATTATATAAATCACCCTCCTCGTTGAGTGAGTAGCCCTTGAGCCGTTGAGACACGTGGCGGTCGGCACCCGCGCACGTGTGAGATCTGTCGTGTTGATGCACCTGAGAGTAATGAGCGGTCTTTCTCACACTTTACTAGTGTGTCTCTGCAAGTTGAGTCGCTTCAAATGAGCCCGTATATGCGTATTCACAAGAACTTTGAATTATCCAGAGCACGTAAGTACCCCTGGTCACTCAGCGGCCATGCGAACGACTCTGTTCAAAATCGCGAGGTTGATGTTGACGATCAGCGCGCCTGAGCTTGCGCCAACTGCCGCGAGGATCCAGGCGAACGATGCCCGATCAATGCTGCTATCTGAAGGAACGGCGCCCGCGATAACTGAATCTCGAACAGATAAAAAGATTATTATCTTTCAATTCTCCCACGTATTTATTATAATGGAAAGAAACGCGAAGTGGAATGAGAGCGAGAGAGGACGCAAACAAAGAAACGTTAGCGAAGGGACGCGAGCAAGAGAGGACGCGAACGAACAGACGCGAGCGACAGAGAACGCGAACGTCGAACCTCGCCTATGTATTCTTGCCCGCCATTGTAGTGTGAGACATATTTCATCTTAATTTTTTTTCGTCGGAAGGGGCTGTCCGTTTTTAAACTGTTACCATATTTTTTTCTTTGGCGACATTTTACCCCGCTTCGTTTTGCAACCGTCGTTAAATTCAGTCTCATCGAGTCTGCGAAAGCAAACGCGTTCGGAAGTTTTTAGTGATTTCTTTTTGAACAAGTATGGTGGACTACATAGAAGTACTTTTTCCGAGGGACGTCATGGTACGAAAGTGTAGTGACACGGTGACAAAGTATAGTGACATATAATATATTTTTTTAAATACGTTTTTTTTGTTTAGTGGATGCGGCCGCGACGGGTGCGGCTAAATATAGAGGTGCACATTGATGAGTGGTGGGTGCAAATCCGCATTCCGCGGAAACACATGTGTATTATTTTTTTTCCTTTGTGCGTGCGTGCGCGTATTTTAAAAAAAAATTATATTTTTTAATGTTTATCTTACAGCTGAGGATGGAATACATAATACCGGGATTCATAAACATTGAGTATTGGCGGTGGGTCTGGGAGGAGAGAAAGATCCGAGGAAGATCCGGACAATTGTTCCTGCGGTGAGGAACTCATCGTCAAGATGAACGAGTTCCACGGCGAATTAATGTCCTACGTGTCCCTAACCGCTTTTCAAGAAGCAGCCAATGCCGCAAACGAACCAATTGAGGAAATTCAAAAACCTGGCGCCATGAAACGCCTCTTCAATTTTATTAATGCTGTCAAGGAACTAGAAGAGAAATCTAAAATTGAACCTAAACTCGAGAAAAAGACTCCGGAAGAGGTATTTCGCAAGGTGCTAATATCAACCATCGTGAGCTAGGCCGAGGAATCGCAAATCGAGACGCCGAAACTTGTGCGAGAGATGTTCAGCCTATTGGTCAGGCAATACGACGGCGAGTTGATCAGAGCCTTGGAGAAAACTTCCACGGCGGGAAAGTAGCTTACCGCGAGGATGCTGCTCTTGCCGATGAGCGTAAATGTCAGTGACATGTTTGAATGAATACTGAGATTAAACAGCGTAACGCCGGTTTTTAAATTGATTGTCAACCGACTGTAGAAAACGCAGACACAGTTGTCCGCAATTGCTCTGATCGTATCGCTGATAAGGCGTGCGATTGTACTCTATCTTCGTCACATTTGTTCTTTAGATACTGCGCAAATTCTCTCGGTGGTCGAAGATTGCCAAAACTGTCGAAATATATGGCACGATTTCCCCTCTTTGCATACGCCACCCAGTGAGTAAGGACCCCGGTCCTTCAGTATTATCCAAGTTTACGATACCGCTTTTGTTTCGACGTATACCGCCGATCGGTAACGAATCGCGCATGAAAATACCTCTAAAATATGAAATGCGCATACGTTTTGCCAATTGTTGCAGTTGTACGTTGGTAGTTACACCCTAGGGGATTTTTAGCGTCTCTTCGACGTTTTTTTTTTCTCAAGACTCCCCGTCCGCGTTTGTACGGAGCGAGATAAAGTCCGTGATCTTCCATGGCGCGATTGTGACGCTGCATCTCTTCCAGCTGACGCTGCGCGGCTTTGTTATCGTTCACGGCCTTTGCGACTCCCGCCGCTCCGCCGACCAACGAGCTGAAAACCCCTAATAACGGCAGGATCGGCAGGATACCGCCGCGTTTCGCTATCGAAAATATTCGCTTGTTTTTCTTCTTTTTCTTTGTTTTCAAACCCATACAGAGTTACGTTTTTAGCCTTCATGGCCGCCCAGACAGCTGTAGCTGCAGCTTTCTCTCCGAGAGTTGAATCTTTCGCGGTGACACGTTTTTGCGCTTTCGCGGCGAGTATATTGTCGGCCACGTGTCGTTCTGCGAGATTGTTGCTACGCGAGTAGGCTATGTCGTGCTCGCGACACGCTGCGTCCAATAGATTAATACCCCGATCACTTCTTGCCAATCGTGTTCCTAAATGAGTTCCCGGACCGCAAAATTGATAGCCGGGGATATGTAATTTAATCGGAAGCGCGTTTATCGCGCGATTTAACAGACCTCGACCTATCTTTGGTGACATTCGCCGCAGTTCTTTATAAACGGTGGCGGACCGTCGATGTGCGTTTGCTGACACGGCAAATTATAATGTACTAGCTGGTTACCCGGGCTTCGCTCCGGAGGACATATGTAATAAGACACGCAAATAGATGATAGCATATATTTATATTTAACGCCAATAGATCAAAATCGGTCTAATATTTTTCGAGGTATAAAAAAGCAAACATACATACACACCTATTTATTCGAGTATCATGTAAGTGAGGTTGGGATTGAATTTGACAATGTTCGTTAAAGCGGTTCTTTTTTAAGAAAATTTGTACTTTTTGTAGAAATGTTTGTAGTTGCTTTAACTTCCGCAAATTTTTTTATATCGGTCTATTTCTAATTTTATTATATTCTTCAGTATTTGTGAAAAGAAATAATAACGACTTTCATATACTATATATATATATATATGTGTGTGTGTGTGTGTGTGTGTGTGTGTGTGTGTGTGTGTGTGTGT
>NW_020210495.1:0-614 GCF_003070985.1 Temnothorax curvispinosus | reverse complement strand
TGTGTGTGTGTGTGTGTGTGTGTGTGTGTGTGTGTGTGTGTGTGTGTACACTGAGAAAATTTTATGTTAATTTATAATACAATTTTAAATTTATTTTACTGTTTTTTGTATTATCGGTGGACCATCATGACTTTATAGAATAAATTATAGTACAACGTAGTAAAATTTAAAACTTACCTAAAATGTTTTATCATTTGCCATAGTAAAAATTCGTAGGTGCAAAGTTATAATCTTTATTATGTATTATTGTAAAATGTTGTAATGGTAAATTTCAATTTTTATAATTTTGACAATGTATTTTTTATTTATTTATTTTTATTACTTTTTTCTCGAATCCTTCCCTTTTTCTTCTTTTCACATTTATTTATAATTAGTAATATTTTATTTATTATTAAACGGACAAAATAAATATATAATTTTACTTAATCTAATAAAAATTTAATGATACAAAATACAGGTAGAAAATAAAATTTATAAATTCACATTTATAATTCATAAACATCAAATTTTCATATATCTTATATCCAGAGTTTTGGTATATATTTGTTACCATTAGAAGATTTAATTTGGCGGTAAATGTTTACAATTAGGGCCTGACCTCCGATGACCTTGAC
>NW_020210494.1:0-5598 GCF_003070985.1 Temnothorax curvispinosus | reverse complement strand
TACGTGTTACACGCTCGAACATCCCCGACAGACTGCCTCGAGCCCTCTTCTTCGCTCCGGCTCCCTACCTACGGTGCCTTTTGCCCCCACTCTCGGGTATACGGTCGCTTTCTCTTCGCAGTACTTTTCCGCTCGCCGCGAGAACAATGGGTGTTTACGATCTTCGGGCCGACAGGTGTGCGCCATATGTTCGCCGCTACGCAGTTATAATACATGTCGCCCGCTCCCCGCAGTACCCTAGGTCCGCGGTGGAAATTTCCATTAGGAGTACCATCTACTCAATGTCCCGAGACGGACCCCGGGTAGTGGTTTTTCAACCCCCGCATTTATCGACTTACGACGGCGCCGACCTATGCGCCGAGTCTTTTACCATCTCTACTACCTCCATCCGGACGACTTCCCTGAAGAAGACGTCCGGGTGCAGAGCACCGGGCCTGCCGACGACGTCGACCCCTCCTGACGCTTATTTCGCACCTGGTACTACGCTTTCCGCGGTCCTTCCCCGTGGAAGATGTCCAGGTTGCGAGATGGCGGACGGTTCTGTATCTTTGTTATTAGTCGTCGGATTTCGACGGCGACCAGATATGACCGTTCTCGGGGATGTCCCTGTTAGTCAGGGATACTTATTCCCCGGGGATGACTCACCTGGGGCGAGTTCCCGGACGGTCCGCCATTTCGTCACCCGGGCTGCGGGTCTCATTGGGACCCGGCTTGGTGGGTTCGGCGGTGTGCCCCCATGAGTCAGGGATGCCTATTCCTCGGGGATGACTCACCTGGGGCGAGCTCCCGGACGGTCCGCTACTCTGCTCACCGGGCGACGGGTCTCTTCGGGACCCGGCTCCGTGGGCTCGACGAAGTGCCCTCGTGAGTCAGGGATGCCTATTCCTCGGGGATGACTCACCTGGGGCGAGTTCCCGAACGGTACTCTACTTTGCTAACCGGGCGACGGGTCTCATCGGGACCCGGCTCCGTGGACTCGGCGAAGTGCCCCCATGAGTCAGGGGTACCTACTCCTCGCGGATGACTCACCTGGGGCGAGTTCCCGGACGGTACGCTACTTTGCTAACCGGGCGACGGGTCTCATCGGGACCCGGCTCCGTGGACTCGGCGAAGTGCCCCCATGAGTCAGGGGTGCCTACTCCTCGCGGATGACTCACCTGGGGCGAGTTCCCGGACGGTCCGCTATTTTGCTACCCGGGCGGTGGGTCTCATCGGGACCCGGCTCAGTGTGCTCGGCGAAGTGCCCCCATGAGTCAGGGATGGTTGTTCCTCGGGGATGACTCACCTGGGGCAAGTTCCCGGGTGGTTCACTAATTTACGTTCGCGCGCGATTTCCGCCATTCCGTGGCGCGCATCTACCTCCTCGGGTCTCGGACAATTGCCGAGGTTCTACAATCGCTGATCCGCCGTCGCGGTCCATTTTTCCGCCGCACGCCGTCCTTACTTTCCGTGGGTCGTCCCAGCTGGTCCACCATGTGATACGGGAGTCTCCCGGTCGTTCGCACGGGAGGCCCCCTTTTCCTGGAAACTGAGATTGGGCTCAAGCCCTGTCATGCCGCCGCATGACCTCCCGTATCCGCGTCAACGGGACAAAATTAAAGTGCGTTGTAAAACAAACCAAGTCTATACCTCCTGACGAGGAGTCACGCTGCTTGAGCCTCAATTAATTGAAATAAAAGAAAATAACGAATAATGGCGCGGCGTATGAATCTAAACTTATCCAGCGTCGGATGGGGTCGCTCTGCAGGGTATGATTCAATAAAATCAAGAACTAAAATCAAACGAAAGGGAAATCGGGAACATGAACTGCAGCTCCCAGAGTCGGCTTTTTCCTTCGGCCTTGCCCCCATCCTCGGAACGCGAACGCTATACTTAAACTAAGTTGGACGCGGCTCCACCTCGCCCGTCTCCGAGCCGCTGCTACCCTCCGGGTCCTGGGAGAAGACCGTAGGCCCGTGGTCCCCTGTGGCGGGTTCGCCCCCGGTCGTTGTCTTGTCTGCCCATTTTGATGCGTGCGGCTGCAAACTCCCCGTCAGGCCCGAGCGTTGAGTCTCGTCTAGCTCGGGGCTTTGCTTTACCTTGCAGTCGCGTGCATCTCAACTGTGGCATGCCCTCGCCGTTGTCCTGGCCGCGCGAAGGTTCGTCCGGGCTGTCCCATGGCAGCTGGGACGTGGCTGGGGCGTGCTGTCGCATGCCCCCCGTTAACTCTGTGCCTCGGTTCGCGTCTAGCACAGAGTTCGGCCTCGACTGGCGGTGCTCCCCTTGTTTCACCTTTCGCCACTCGCGCCGGCGCTCTTCCTGCCTTATCCTGGTCCGCCGACGTCTCTCGTCACACTTCCCTCGGTCCGCACTCCTTCTTTTCGCATTCGTATACAGCCCCTCGCGCACCCGCGCATTGATTCGTTGTTCCGGGGTGTCGTTGCGCACCCGGCGGGTCACTGTGGCTTCGCCGCCCGCATTACTGTCCGCGTGTATTTCACCGCTACATGCCCCGCGCCGGCCCATCGGGTTCAGCTTCGCTAGAACTACGCGAAGTCGTGATCGCCGAGTCGTTTCTCGATCCACCGCACTACGCGATCCAATACTCCGCATACACTCGCCGTCCCCGCGTCCGTGCTCGGTTTTCGCGATCGCGCTCGACCCTCCGCCCCGTTTGTTATCGGACTTGTCTTCCTTTGAACCGTTGTCGCGGGTCACCCGATGCCTCTTCCGATGTCGGTTCTTCACGACTTCCAGGTTGCGGTGTACTACTTGCATCCTTGTGGTGCCTTTGCCTCCCGGCTCTCCGTCCTTCTCGTCATTGTCACAGGCGCGCTCCGGCTCCCCGTCATTCGGGAATAGCGTCCTTTTCGGCGTTCTCGCGCCGGTGAATCCGTACTCCTCAGCCAATCCTCTCACCTCGGTCGTCAGTCGGCTCGCGAATTCCGTGATCGCCAAAAACGGCTCGACCCTTCCGCGCCCCGACCTCTTGTATCCCGGCGCTGGTTCAATACTCAGTATTTTCTGGTGAGTCATCTCATTCAATCTGTGATACGCCTTTTCCACGCTTCCATCCTCGTAGTTTCTTCCCGATCGTAGGAACCTTATTTCCGTGCGCGGGTGGCACCTCAGCTTCATACAGAATTTGGTGTGGGAGTCCATTCCTAGCCTTATGTCGTACGTTAATTCGTTGACGGTGTAATGTCGATGTTCGTATATCTTTCTTTCGTACCGAAATTTCACTTGCACTTGGTCGCGTGTCGGGATTCCTTCACTCGGGAACGTTCCCTGTAGCTTGAACCGCTTACTCGGGACTTTTTTGATCGGCTCGTCTGACTTCTCCAACTGTTCGCGCAGTTGCTCGGTCATCGCCGCGATCTGCGATCCGGTGTCCATTTTATCCGTGTCACTTGTCCCCTCGTGCATTGGTACCGCTGTACTGGGCACTCTTTCGGTCTGCATGCCTGGTCTCATGGCATTATCACTCTGTGCCATCGTACTTGAGTCTTCGTGACGGTTTTCCCCCGGGCGTTTATAACTGGCTCTTTTCTCCGGACGGCTGACCTCCCATGGCTCCCCGTCATTCGGGGCTCCGCGCTCCCCGTCATTCTCGCACAGCGCCCTTTGCGCTCGCCTCGTAACGCTGGGTATGTCGCCCCGCGCGAGTTTCTCCAGATAATCATCCTTCATTGACTCAGGCGTGGCCGCGCTCAACCGTTTATCTTCCCCAGTTTCAAGTGATGTTGCAAAGCTAATCTCGTTAGCCGTATCGTAGTTCATCCTGAGACCGAATTTCGAATGAAAGTCCATTCCGAGAGTTACGTCGAACGGTGAACCATCGATCACGTAAAACCAATGTTCGTATCTTTTCCCGTGATATTGACACGTGATACGCGCTCTCTCTACTACCGGTGCCCCTTCATAATTTCGCGCGCCTTTGATTTTACATACTGGCACTCGAATGATTTCGAGTCTCTCCCCGGCGTTAGTCAGTCTGTCGCACGCGTTACAAGTAATGGTTGTAATTCGCGACCTCGTATCTATGATCGCTTGTATCCCGCTTGTTCCGATCATCAATTCGATTGTTGGTACATTGTCACGTTCCACGTTCTTCTTAACCGCCTCCCTCACCGCACGGGGCGCTAACTTTTGTTCGCGTTCATCCGGCCTCATCATTTCCCTTTTCGGGTTACTGTCTGGATCCCGGGTATGACAACTCACCCTTGGTTTCGCCTCCTTGTCATCGCTATCGGGCTCCTCGATTACGTCAACGCCACCGCGCTTTCTCGTATCCGGAGTGTCAGCCTTTCGCCAGCTGGTCGACTTTGTTTGCGGCGAGTTTCTCGTCGCGTCGCGTCTGGCAAAATTGTTTTGGCGTCCGCCATCCTTCGTCTCGTCGCTTCGGTTGGTCGTCTGACTCGACCCGTTGTTCGCTCGACTCGTCGGCTTATCACTGGTTCTCAGTTGTTCCCTACTCCATTGCCGAGCTTTCCGTTCGTATTCCATACAGTCCAACACGTCTATCATTTCGGCGATAGTTTTCACCCTTGATGTCCTTAGCCCCCGCGCAATGCCGTCATCAAAGTGCCCCTGGAGGGTTTGTGTTAACTCCTCGTCGGACATCGGTCGTCGCATCATCTTTACATGCTGCGCTATCATCCCTACATATTCTGACATGAACATCGTCCCCGGACGGTATTTTCCGGATTTCACGTGCATCTGCACCTTGCGATCCCAGAAGTTATGTCGGAACTTATCCTTAAGTTCTTGCATGCTCTCCGCCCGCTGCTTCTCGTGCCACAGACTTGCCTCTCCCTTCATACACTTACCAAAATAGGACAGCTGTTCCTCTTCGGATATGCTTTCGTATTTGGCTAGCTTCTCGAATTTCTCGAGGAATCTTATAGGGTTTTGTTTGTCCGCTTTCCCTATGAACGTTATATCTTCGAACGGATTCTGGATCCATCCTCCTCTTGGCACTCTAGCTTGGATCGGTACCATCTGCAGTCTCACCGCGTTGAACTGATCCTCGTCGCCGTACGCTCGTGAGCCCGTTGTGTCGTCGGCCTCTTCGCCCGCCGGACCACGATCCGTATTTAGTTTTACGATGGGATCTTGTCTTTGCTGCTGCTTTGCGGCCCGTTGTATCTCCATTAGCTGCGCCGTTAATTCTTGCACTTGCGCAAGGAGCTTACGCTCGTTTTCCGTGGGAGTGTCCATTGTTTTCTCCGCACTGAGGTTAATCGCCTCGTATTGCTGTTGCAGTTGCTGGTCCGCCGGAACTATTCTGTCCAACGGCATCAATTCGTCGAGGTCGTTATGACTCTCGGTATTCTCTGGTACGTTATATGGGTCGTCACCCTGGTGATCTTCGTCGTTGGCCGGCCGCTGCTGCGACCTGGTGCGGATCCTCGCTGGGGTATGCGTCACCGTCGCCATACGACTGTTTTTCTTTCCGCCTCGCACTTTCGGCCGCATGGTGCCGAAGTTCTGGACGTCGGTTGCGGGATTCGATTTTGTCCTGATCACGCCCGTACGGTGTCGAGACGCGTTTGTTTAGACCGTGCGTGCCCTACGTTACGGCCTCGCGTTCGTTCTTCGCACGTTGTTATGACGCGT
>NW_020210493.1:0-2900 GCF_003070985.1 Temnothorax curvispinosus | reverse complement strand
TATCAGTAAGATCTTGATCTATTCAAGGTTAATATAGGATGATTTAAAAATATCCTGCCATAACAGTACATAAACAAGCAAAGCGCATTCTCTAAAAGACATCCCATAGATGTATCCATCGACAAAAGAGCCCGCACACATCCTTATGGAAATAAATTAAATTTTGGTTAAATCGTCTGAAACTTTCAGAAAAATTAGTTCTTATGTTGATCAAAAGTCATAATGGACACGTAGTCCAGAAATGGCCAGTTTTTGAGATACGTATGGTTAAAAGTCGGAAAAATGTTTTGTTTTCTTAAATCCGACTTTTAACCATACAATCTCAAAAACTGGACTCTGTGTCCATCGTGACTTTTGATCAGCATGGTAATAACTAACTTTTCTGAAAGTTTTAGTGCGTGCGTGCGTGCGTGCGTGCGTACGTGCGTGCGTGCGTGCGTACGTGCGTGCGTGCGTGCGTACGTGCGCGCGCGCGCGCGTGTGTGTGTGTGTGTGTGTGTGTGTGTGTGTGTGTGTGTGTGTGGCTACACTTCTAAAACTATAAGACAATATATTATATGTCAAGATCATCGATATTGCAGCTCAGTCTCGTAATCTGCATTTTCACCAAACAAAGTAACAAAACGTCTATGAGATATGATTTTGCTTCTGAATTTGTCGGTGGGTACATCTATGGGATGTTCTATAGAGAGTGCGCATTGCTCGTCTAAGCACTGTTGTGACAAAATATCCTCAAATCATCCTACATGAAGCTTGAGTAGATCAAGGTCTTACTGATATCACTTATAGACAGTCATAAGACATCTAAAAAATATGTGAAAGGAAAAAAAAACAAAATGTGTATGAGATATGTATGATTTTGCTTTCGAATTTGTCGATGGATACATCTATGGGATGTCTTATAGAGGATATACATTGCTCGCCTATGCACTGTTTATGACAAAATATCTTCAAACCATCCTGTATTAATCTTGAGTAGATCAAGGCCTTACTGATAGCTTTTATGGACTGTCATAAGATGTCTTATCCTGCCGAGACAGATATTGGACAACAACAAGATAATCCTGGGATTAATTTTGCTGTGTGGATATACAATATATAGAAATACACTTTTCATATCATTTATTGTTATTTTGCCATAGTTGATGAGTGTGCAAAATCTGAATAACCTTTTATTAATTAAATATACTCTTCTTATTTAAAAACTAATTATATAATCTTATCAACATTTTTATGTTAAACTTTTCTTCTTAAATTATTCTAAAAAATGTGCCATTAAGAGTAGGTGTATCTAGTAGCTTAAAACATTTTATATATTTTTTATATTATATATACATACAACGTCCAAAATTAATTATAATTAAGACGTCTTTATTAAGAGGTGTCTCAAATGTCTTTGAGACATTTATCCTAAAGATATCTTAAATCGGGACATAAGACATCTTAAAGACGTCATAGTAATTAGGATGTCTTTTAAACGTCTGTAAGACGACATAATGTTGTCTGTGAACTAGTCTAATACAAATACTCTAGTCTAACTATAATATATATATATATGTATAAAATAATAGAACATATAATAAATATTAATTATAATATTTTATATTTTATAAAAGAAACATTTTTAGTGATGTCATCTTTTTGACTCGATTTAGTTGCCGAATTGAAATCCTTGTTTTCTCACCTTTCACCTATTTTTATTTATTATTATTTATATTATTTTGAAGTGAATGGGATGAAATTGGTACGACTAATATTACACAAATTTATATATCTAAAAAAAATAGTAAATAATTGTTTTATTAATATTTCTTTTAGTCAAAAAACACTTTTAAATACGATAACTTTTATTCAAATATGATAATTTGGCTACACATGCGATAAACGCCCTTTTCGAATCTGGGAACGCTGGCGCCAAGATAACACGGATACGAGCACTTGCCGTAGATTGCGTTTGGAGAATGCTATTAACGCTGATAGCATCATTCCATCTTCGTCACTCACGGGTGCGTTCGGGGAGCTCGCTACCGCGCTACCAACGCTAACGCTATTAACTTTGTTCATGGAGCCATGATAGCGCTAGCGAATGCGAGCTCCATGAACAGCAGTAGCGTGTACTAACGTAGCGTTTCGTAGGCCCTGCGCCGCCAAATTTAAAAAGCTGAGTTAATAGATGCTGTGTGTTGTATCAATTACTTCTTTAATATTTTTAGGGCAGAAGTTGAGAGTAGTATGTGTGTAAATGAATACGATTCATTTGTAGTAAAACAACTTAAACTATTTTACAAAATATAAAAAAGCGATTTTAAATTCATGAAACTCATGTTTGCGGAGCACTTCTGGATCCGACTCTTCAAAGTGTTAGAGGTGTTGCTGAATATCTCGCAGACAAGCAGCAATCTCCTAAGGAATTTTTAATATATATGATTCACAAAATGTTCCCCTGAATATTAAAAATGAGCAGGTTAGATTATTTTTATATTTTATTTATTAACATTAAGCGACGTTTTAGATTAGATCATATTTTAACAAATAGTTTTGTTCTAGTAAAACTTATTGTCCAATTGAATGACATTGTTTTTATATATAAAATGAGAAATATAATTAAATATATTTTTTAATAATATATCCATATTTGGTTCTATTTGATTATATGCTATATAAAATTAATTTATACTTTTAATACAATGAAAAAATTAGTGTATATGAATTTTGTCCACTAAACTATATATAGATATCTAACAACAAGCAATACCTAGTCTAGGTAATTTACAGTAGCTAGATTTACAAAATCTAGGCTTAATATTGTAATTAAGCGTAGTATATATTTAAGTCTTACATAGTTTATATTGCAACAGCTTCTATATTAATCACCAAATATAAGATTATTATTTTTATGA
>NW_020210492.1:0-4595 GCF_003070985.1 Temnothorax curvispinosus | reverse complement strand
ATTATTGGAGATTATTGAATTACCTACCTTCGACGGATCCAAGGAGCCATAATCTACATCGCCGACCAACAGCTAATTATCCTGGGGTTTTACCTCCTTAACTGCAAGAGAAAGAACCCATCAACGGAGACGTTCTGTCGGATCGAAGCCACCTCGCATCACCCAGGACGTCACAGTGTCAATGCCGGGCCACCACACGTAAGACCGCGCTAACGCTTTCATTTTGACCGTTCCTAGATGCGACAAATGTAGGTCATCTAGAATTCGACCTCGTAACTTATCCGGTATAACTATTCGATATCCCCAGAATAAACAATTATTTTCAACCGATAATTCATAACGCTTCGTGAAAAACTGTTTCTCTTCCCCGGGGAGCTCTTTATTGTTCGTGAGCCAACCGAAAACGCAGAACCTTGTTATTCGTGATAAGACCCAATCCCGTTTTGTCTCGTGGACAACAGTCCCGTAGTCTATTACTTTCGCGCCCTCGGTAATGAAATGAAGTTGTGTAACGTCTGATTCAAATATGTCCGTCTTGTTCTCGATAGGTAACCGCGATAGCGCGTCACAATTCCCATTTTGTTCTGATTTAATCCATTCGATGTCATACTCGAACCCTGACACGAAAATTGCCCAGCGTTGTAATCTAGTTGCCGCCGTTAGTGGTATGCCTTTCTTTGTGCCGAAAATAGTTTCAAGCGGTTTATGATCGGTGCGCAGAGTTATTTTGCGACCGTAAACAAAATCGTAGAATTTAACGAATCCGAAAACAATGGCACATGCCTCCTTGTCGTTTATTGCCCTGTTCAGCTCTTTTTCTGGAATACGTTTCGACGCGAAAGTGATTGGCCGTTCCGTGCCATCTTTGTATTTGTGTGACAGAATCGCTGAGAGCCCGTAGTGGGACGCGTCGCACGCTAGTATCAGTTGCTCGTCTGGATTATAGTGCGCTAGAACTCGCGGGGAAATCATCTCGTTTTTAACCCACCAAAAAGCCTTCTCGCATTCCTTGGTCCATTCGAAAACTTCTTTGTTTGCGCAATCAAAAAGCGGTCGTAACTTATCTGATCTGTTTTTTAAAAATCTCGCGTAGAAGTTGATTAGCCCAAGGAATGAGACCAGCTGTTTAGTGTTTTCCGGCCGCGGCGCTTCGTACATCGCTTTAACCTTCGTTTTGGATTTGTGCAGGCCGTCTTTGTCTATCACAAATCCCAGAATATCTATGCGCTTTTTCAAGAAATCGCATTTATCTTTGTTTAGTCTTAATCCGCGCTCCGTTAGCCTGTGGCAAACAAGTCTCAAATTTTCAAAATGTTCCTCAGTCGTTTTGCCCGTTACGTAAATGTTATCCATGTACGCGATAGTATTAGGGATTCCCTGTAAACATTCCTCCATGATTTGTACAAACTCGCCTGGAGCAAGGGCTGTACTTTCCATCATTTTTGTGTATCGAAACAGGCCGGCATGCGTCGCGATTGTGAGATATTTCCGAGACTCTACGTCAATTGGTTCTTGCATGTATGCGTGTGGGAGATCCAGCTGAGAAAATGTTGAGCCGCTCCGCATTACTGCAAAGATGTCGTCGATTCGCGGAAAAGGACGTTTAGTTACCTTCAGATGCGGGTTCAATGTAACCTTAAAATCTCCACAAATTCTCACCTGATCGTTACTTTTTAGTACCGCTACAATGGGGGTTGCCCATTCGCTCGACTCTACCTTTTCCAGATGGCCTAACTTGACTAACCGTTCCAGTTCCTGCTCGATTTTTGGCTTTAACGCGTACGGTACATGCCTTGCTCCGAGCGCGACTGGTTTGGTGTTTGGATTTACATGGATTTGAACGCTACGCTTGTTGTATACGCCTGGCGTATTGCTGAATAATACTTCGAATTCAGTTAATAGTTTGTCGCGTACGTCGTTCGTCTGCAACTTATGTATCGCCTGTTTGTTATTTAACGCAATGTCTGAACTGCTGAGTGACTTTAATGGCCACAGCCCAAACGCTGAGAGCCATTGTCTTCCTATTAATGGGACTTTGTTTCCTTTCAATACTATGCAATGTAAAATTTTAGTGACGTTATTAAAATTGACCTTAAGGTTTTTTAACTGGCCCAGTGGCTCCATTGTCTTCATACGTGAGGAGATTTATCCCTAATTTTTCAATGTTAATATTTTTAAATTTACGTTTGACAAAACCTTCAGACATTACGCTAAAGTATGTACCTAAGTCAAATTCCATTTTGATTAATTGACCGTTAATCTTTACATCGAGAAACATTGGGTCCGCCCTGGTTGCGTCGCTGTGGTGTACATTCATCTTGAAGACCATGTTGAAAAAATCGAGGTAGTTGTTGTTTCTGGATGTGCTGCTTTCTTGGCTGCCTTCACTGTTGCTCTCGTCCTTCGTGTCGCTGTGCTCTTCCTGCAAATATTTGTTTGACAGCTTCTTCTTTTTTATGCAGACCCGTTTCAGGTGACCCTTGTTGTGGCAGAAATTGCAACTCTTGTCTCGATACTTGCATGATTTTGTCTCATGCCCATTTTCTCCACAGCAGTAACACGTTGATCTGCCCGTGCGTTGCATGCTTGCTTGTTGTGCTTGCACTTGATCGCTTGCTGGCCCGCTTGCGCGCTTGTTTTGTTGCTTGTACCGGGGCTTGCGGTTTTTTTGTTGGTCCATGGCAAAACTTTTGTGTTTGAAATTTTTGTTTGACAGCGATTGTAATGCTCCTGTTGCGTTTTTCATCGCGCTCTCTCTCGCCGTGGCCTCTTTGCACGCATCTTCAAACGTTAAGTTCGCACGTTTGAATAATTCGATCCGTGTTGACTCCTCGTGGATCCCACACACGAATTGATCTCGCAATGCGTTGCTCAGGTTATTCGCAAAATTGCAGTTGAGTGCCAGTAGCCTCAGTCGTGTCGCAAACTCCGCGACTGTCTCATTTGGCTCTTGTTTCGCGCGATTGAAATTGCAACGCTCCATGACTTCGGACGGCGGTGGTTTGAGGTGTCCCGCTAGCAGCTTAACCAGGTCGTCGTATGTTTTTGCCGCTGGTTTGTCTGGCGCAGTCAGGGTTTTGAACAGCTTATACGTGTCTTCATCGATGTGCGTCAGTAAATGTGCTTGCTTTTTTTCCACCTCTGTAATGTCTTTCGCGAAAAAAAACAGCTCCAACCTTTCCGTGAATGATTCCCAGTCGTCCGATTCTAGCCTGAAGAAAATTTTCGCGTCAAGCGCCATGTCGTCGTCACTGCTCGCGTGCTCGCCACTATCGTCGATCTGTCCGTCGTCGTTGACGTTTTCGCTGTCTCTCTCTACCGCGTGCCCGCTCGTGCCTCGATCCGCGGTTTTCCTTGGGATCGCTTTATCTATTGTGTTCGAGGATGCCGGTCTGGCCTCTTTGCCCGCGCTCTCGAGCTCTAACCTCACTAGTCTCACGAGGTGCTCTCGTAGACTGTCTCTGCTTCGAGAATCGTCGACGTCGACGCCTCTCCTCCGTAGCTCTGCGATTATCTCTGGTTTTAGAAAGTGCTGCGCCTCGTTCACTGTTAGTTTGCGTGCCGGTGACGAAATCTCGCCTTTCTTTGGCTTTGTGTCGCTCATTCGCTACCCCGAGATTATATATTTGTTCGTATGTTGTACTAAATATCCTGGGTTGCTATCACAAGGCGTTGCATGTGCTGTTTGGCCCGCTGTTAGCCGCCTTTCGCTCGTCGCGGGTACTGCCGCTCCCGGCTCTCGATCCCGGGAACCCTCGCTCAATCGTCCTCGTCGCCAATTGCAATGTCTCCGTCTTGCCGTGGGTGCGAGGATGCCTTAGGATGCGAGAGGGTGAACTGATACACAACTCGTTATGCAATGCACTCTGATATATATATTCTCTTTGAGCCTCGCCGCGTGGCTTACACTCACTCGACTTCCGGCTTACATGTCTCCGCGAGCGCCTCGCTTTCCTTACACACACTCGCTCGCCAGTACGTGGTGCCCTCTCTCTTTACGCGCATACACCACAATATATATATCTTTTTCTCTTTCTTTTCTCGCTGTTGCAAGTTTAAAAAGTGATGCGTAATATTTTGTTTACTTTCATAAAATAACATGAATGTTTTTAATTTGTACGTAAATCTAAATTGAGGCACTTTTCGTTGTTGTACGCGTGATGCTTTGTGTGTACCTCGTTCAAAAGAATCGTATCTACCATCACACGGGCGCATGGTTTGTGTTCTTTAATATCTTTCCTTAGTCATTCAGCTCTACTGTTGACGTTCTGTTTCATTAAATATCTTTTTATATTCAAGGAAAAGAGATGAAACACACAACACCTCACGTTAGATGGTACATATATTAAATGATCGGTGAAAAATTAATTTTATAAAAATTAAATTAATTTTCTTAAAAACAATAGAACGTTACTTCCTACATACACGCCTTGGATTGATACAATTTGTGATGTCCGTGCAGGGAATGACTGACAATACACCTCTGCGGCTAATCAAATTTATTCCGAAGTAACAATACATGTGAACGCTACGCCGCACAGTGGGGCGAACGCCTCATTTTTCGGTCATTTGCTTATAATTTCTACATTTTTCAA
>NW_020210491.1:0-1775 GCF_003070985.1 Temnothorax curvispinosus | reverse complement strand
GTCTATTCCAACATTTTCACTGGAACAGAGAATAATCGCAGCTTGTACAATTTTTTGTAGATCTTCGAAATCTGTTGTTTTTGATAATAAGCACATAATCATAATATAAAATGTTTTAACTTTAGGATGAACAGATGTAAAAATTTTCCATCTACTTATAAAGCTGACATAATGCGAAATATCCAAACGCAAAAAACATGTTGGCGTTTTCTTATTCTTATTTGCAAGTGACAAGTAACATTTTGATAAATATTCTTTAAGATTATTACAATTACCAAATGCTCTTACAATAGCACCCATTAATGCTCTGTCAAAGTCACAAACTATTTGTTGCGGACATGAAAAACTTGCCTTGTGCAAACTACCGATTCGGCGTATTTCAAATAACCAATATAGAATCGCATTCGTATGCTGCACAGCGCTTAACATTTGGAACACTGGCATTTTTGCGATTGGAGTTTCGCATACAATTTGGTACAAGTATATATGACTTGACAATTCCCCGTTTGGCAATTTTAATTTTTTTACCAAGGATCCGGTAGCATCTATCGAAAGATAATTTGAATATTGCATGTAAGTTGCTATTTGTTCTAAAGTCCAATAATGGACGAAAAACGGATCTAATGAAATAGAATGTATTGTACCGGCATGTAACCCATATTTCATGTTACGAATATTCTTTATGGGATCTGTTTCGTGATTCGCGCCTAAATTAATATCTTGTCTCTCTTGTTTAGCTTTTCGCAATACAGTATTATAAGGTAAATGTGGAGGTTCGGGATCGCCTAATTCTATCAGTTTGCTTGCTTCCGCTCTGCGCCATTGACAGGGTAATACATGGTTTTCTGCCAATGTTTTGGAAACCTCTACTCTCCTCCGTCCCTTAAGCTGACGTTTTTTATTATGCCTTACAGATTCATCAAAATTAATTATCTTACATTCCATAACAACATCGACGTCAGGCGGAGGTTTGTTAACAACATGACCTAGAAAGGTGCAATTGCATTCCTTACATGACCCTCTAACGGTTAAATACATGCCAGTTTCTGAAAATTTAGAGTTTTTAAAAACCAACGCGCACGGTAGTTTTGTCGCTTTATATACAGTTGCATATATTTTATCTGTCCAAATTTTACGCCGTAATGTACAATAATTACGAGAATGCTGTTTCTTATCAAAATATACTACGTCTTCAGGAGACATGCCGATCCAATCTTTATATGAAAATGTTACATTAAATTCGAGAGTTGTATCTTGCGTAGAAGTATTGATACAAGACGAAGTGCTTGATAATGTAGAATCTGAAGGATTAATATTGTGAAATTGTAATATTTTATCAAGAATTCCATATCGGTTTTCTTTTAACATAATATAAATATATTTTGGTTTAATACTATTATTTAGTCTTGTACTTATATCTTCATATATCTCATTACTGGGTACAACTGGTTTCCCATCATGTTCATCCACTAAATTTCTATAATCTGGTGATAGAATAATATTCAACAAAGGCTCGACGTGTTTGGCCATTCTGGTATGACGTGATACGCTAGAATAAGAATGTCACTGATATAATAAAATATACTCAAATGGATTTACTACTTTCTTTAATAATTCGTGACGATAGAATAATCACGGAGTGATGAAAGAAATAATCACGGAATCTTACCTTGCTCGTGTGTGAAAGAAGCACTCGAAAACACGTTTAATAGAGGAGTTTCTACCTTGCTGAGATACAACCTAATATTCTCTATCACATAGCTTGTCCGCGCGAG
>NW_020210490.1:0-14353 GCF_003070985.1 Temnothorax curvispinosus | reverse complement strand
AACGATCGGACTAGACTACCAAAGACCACCAAACGACCACCAATCGATTCCAATTAATGAAAGTTCGATACGTTGAAGTTGTCCGGCCAACTTCATAGAGGTCAGCCCCCTCTCCTGCGCTAGCAAGAGGGTTGAGAGTTACGAGGTTGGCAGAACTGAGTCTCGACGACCGTTAAGCCCCTTGCACAATGCCAGGCAACAGGCAATAGGAACAGGAAATAACCAAAAAATCGTTAATTACAACCTAAAAAATTCAAATGCTATGATTGGTTGGCAATAGGCAATAGGCACAGAATTTCCAACGTAACGGAAACTCTGTGTCTATTGCCTGTGTCACTGTTTATTCTGCATTTATACATGATTTCTGATTTCTATTCCCTGTTCCTATTGCCTGTTGCCTGGCATTGTGCAAGGGGCTTTAGAATTGTACTGACTCTCGTGGCTGTTGCGTGGTAAGTATTATATTAGGTTTGTTCTTTTCGACTGAACTCGTTGCACTAGTTCAGGCACTGGAACTGCAGCAGTACAGGCAAGGACAGCACAAATTTTCATGAGTGCAAGAACACTGTTAGGGCCTAAGCAGAATGGCTGTCTTATAACCTTAAGACAGTGTTTTATGCCTTAAGTCTTTGTCTTATGTAACGCACAATACTGTGTTAATGTTTCCTGTCTTGTGTAGTATACGCGACGTATACAAGACAAGAAACATTAACACAATATTGTGCGTTACATAAGACAAAGACTTAAGGCATAAAACACTGCCTTAAGGTTATAAAACAGCCATTCTGCTTAGGCCCTAACAGTGAAAGGAACACAATAGTGCAGAATTCAATACAATGGCGCACGTTGTAGATGATAGAATTGTAGAGTTAGAACTTGCATCTTCAGATGAAGAAGATTTTTATTTATTACCATCATTACCACCAATTCTGAATGAAGATAATGTTGAAGAAGGTAATACGAAATTTATAACAAATTTATTACGAACAAAATAAAAATCTTAAAAAAATGTAGGTAATCTAACCTCTAACCTGAATTATATTTTATATTTAGATTACAATGAAT
Organism: Temnothorax curvispinosus; assembly: GCF_003070985.1. Classification (NCBI taxonomy): domain Eukaryota; kingdom Metazoa; phylum Arthropoda; class Insecta; order Hymenoptera; family Formicidae; genus Temnothorax; species Temnothorax curvispinosus. The sequence continues at coordinate 13,288 of NW_020210490.1, read as the reverse complement.
TGCAAATATTTCATCCAATTCTTGGAATGATTCAACGAATAGAACACGTAAGAATACATAATTATGTGGAAAACGTTATTCGAAATTATAACAACATCGATTTTATTATGCACTTCCGTTTATCAAGAGAAGTAGCATACCATTTAATAGACCAATTCCATGTATCTGAGATATTTACTTCTTTACAAGGTACGGGTATATTAAAAAATTGTTTTTATTTAATAATCTTTTAAAAAGAGAATACGATCATAACGCATATATTACTTTTACAGAAAGAGGACGTTTAAAAGTAACTGCAGAAAAACACATTTTTTGTTATCTATGGTTTGTAGGCCATGAAAGTGCCGGTTATCGCGATGTGGCTGATTGATTTGGGATAACTATTAGCGTTTTACATAAAATTATTACTAGAGTAACTGATTTCATTATGTCTTTAGCACCCAATATTATTCGATATCCAACTGCAGATGAAAAAGAAGAAACAGCTTTTTATTATCGCTATGAGAAAGAGTTTCCTGGTGTAATCGGTATTTTATTATTTCAATCGATATTTACATTTCTGTTCATATTTATATTGATATTTCTATTGATTTTGTTTCATTCTGTTTGATATCTGTTTTTTTAATTTTTTTTAGGTGCTATAGATGGTTCTCATATTAGAGTAGATAAACCTATAGAAGATCCTAACTCGTATATTAATAGGAAACAATATTTTTCGTTGCATCTTCAAGGCGTAGTCAATCACAACATGAAATTTATTGATGTATTCGTCGGATATCCTGGTAGCGTTCATGACGCAAGGGTATTTAGAAACTCACCAATTCGTAATGATCTTCGTGAACTTTGCGGAGGTTAGTTACAAAGTACATTAAATAAAACGTGATTAAAATTATAAGAACGATTGACAGCTAAGTTATTAATTGAAATGTTATTAATCTTTTTTTAGATAATTACTACCTATTAGGGGACAGTGCGTATCCCTGCCTAAAACAATTAATTGTCCCATACAGAGATAATGGGCATTTAACACATGCACAAAGAAATTTTAACCAAAAATTGAGTTCTTGTCGCGTAGTTATAGAGAACGCTTTTGGTTGTCTGAAACAACGGTTTAGGCAATTATATCATTTTAAGTTACGCGATATAATAAGAATGGTCCGCATTATACACGCCTGTTGTGTACTTCATAATATGGCGAACGCAAGAGAAGTAGAATATTTTGAAGCACCTATGGAGGATGAATATCCAGATATTGAAGTGCAAGGTCAACATATTGAACAGCGCATTAATAAAATACCAAGAGAAAATGAAACTGGAATACATATTCGCGACGAAATATGCCGCCAATTAAATATTCAATAAACAAGTAAACATAATAAAAAATGCATTATTATATTTCAAATATTTTGTAACCAACTTTTATCTGTACATATTTTTTACATTTGTAAATTATAAGAAAAATAAAATTAAAAAAAAACGTAAATTTTACTTAAACATAATAAACTCCGTCCTGACTCGGATTCAGTCGCGAATCGATGGTGGATCGAACCAATTTAGAGTTTTGTGTTAATTAATTCTAGCTAGCCACACTTGTTTTCGAATGCTTAATTCGTCATGATCTAGTCCCGTGAGACCGCTCGACTTTATCGCATTGTCATTTTCTAATTAATGTTCTTAAACTTGTAATGTGTTATGTTATGTGTGAAAACTAGAAAATCGAATAACGGTTAAATTAAATAATTGTTTCCACGGTGGCAGACTGCGCGCTTACTCGCCCAATTGAAAACCTGTTCTAGGATATTTATCTTATTTTCGTATTGATAAAATTTATCGCGTGCTCACGCATCAACCAAAATAATTCTGGTTTTACAATCGCCGGTTACATTCTATAATTAAACGTAGCCTTTTCTCTTTCTTTCCCTCGCCAAAACATATTTTTTACATTTGTAAATTATAAGGAAAATAAAATTTAAAAAAACGTAAATATTACTTAAACATAATAAACAAAACAAACAGTAATTTATATATCTTCCTTTCTTCCTTTGGTTTCTTTATTTTCTTTGGTTTAAATCCTATTTCTATTTGTCTGTTTATAAGTTCTGTTTTGTCTATTTTTGTCTGTTTATAAGTTCCTTTAAAAGCATATTTTTTTCTTCTCTTAATTTATTTGAAGTTTCTAATTGTTCTTGTATTTTCTTCAGAAATTGCTCGTAACTAATTCTCATTTCTTTGTACTCTGTAAGTATTTGCCTTTGTATTTCTAATTTATTTTCTTTTTCTTGCGCAGCATCATTTATAAACTTTTCAACAGTTTCTTGACACTTTTCTACTATTCGTGCAGTACTCCCTATTTTTTTTCGCTTTGCTTTGTAATAATCTATAAAAAATATATATATATGTACACATGTAACATGTTTGAAATTATATAATTATATTATATTATTATATTATTATATTATTATATTATTATATTATTATAAATTATATAATTATCTTTTTTACATTAATGAAATATAGAAAATTATATGTAATTGTTTCGCCAATAATTAATAAACAAGAAAGACTCTATTTTTATATTCGACAACGTTTGGCTAATGTCGTGACAATTCGACCATTGATTTTGGTCAGATTAATCGTCAAGACTTTTTCGACCATGGATGGGTTCAAAACCAATGGTCGAATTGTCACGACATTAACCAAACGTTGTCGAATATAAAAATAGAGTCTTTCTCGTTAATGGAATATATTTCATTATACCTTGCTGGTATAATTACTTCCTGTAGTAGTGTCCCTCGTCATTCCTATTTCGATTGCATTATCATTTTCCTCTTGTATATTATGAGATAGTATGTTTGAATTTTCATCTGAATTTGTATTTGGATCAGAAATAAATCTACAATAATATAACATATAGATTTATGTTCATTAAATGTTAATAACATATTAATTATTATACAGAGTAGTCCACATAACTCTTTAGTCTGATATCTTGGAAACTATTTCATTAAAAGGTTTAGGTCTTGAATTGTGTAGATCTGAAAGGTCTTCAGATCTAATTCAAAACCTAAACATTCAAAACCTTTAAAATCGATAAAATAGTTTCCAAGATATCAAGCTGTAAAGAATTATGTGTGGGCTATCCCCTGTATATTAATATTTATTTATATTTTTTTCTTAAGTAAGAAAAATATCAAATAAACCTACTGAGATGTACTTGCTCTCACATCTTCTCGTAAAATTAAACCTTCTCTGCCAGAAACAGCCAAAGGTTCTACATTATGCTTAGAACCTAAAAGTTCTGTTAATTCCCTATAATAATAAATAATGTTAATTTATATATTAATCCTTTATATATTACAAGTTTTCAAATTACAATAAAAATTGAAACTTACGCTTGATATGGACATGTTGTACGCTATCTGCCCGTCTGTTTATTATTTGTAATCATGTTTTTAAATGACCTTTCAAGAGATTTATATTTGTTTTCGATTTGAATAACTGTAACATTGTATCCTTCTGATTGCATAACTTCACGTATTTTGTCCCATAATATTTTTCTTGTTTTGATTTTTCGGTTTATCAAAAGTTCTATTTTTTCTTTGTATATACTTAAAAACAATTTGGTACTCGCATCGGTCCAAGCAAAAGTATCATCTATCCTACGTTTTTCTTGTATAATCGTATTATTTTCATTTTGTATTACTGGAGGAGATATTATATTTTCTTTATTTATTGATGTATTGTCTGTAGTTTCATGTAATTTTACATATACTTTTCTATTGTCAACAATACATTCTAATCCATCACAAGTAAAATCTATTTCTTTATATGGTACTTGAAATTGCAGACCTCCTTAAAAAATAAATATCAACAAACATTATATGTATAATTTGTTACATTAAATGTATTTATTATATTAAATTAATTGAAATACTATATATTTATATATATATTAAAGTTTTTATATTTACTTATATTTATGTTTAGATAATTAATTTTCGTACCTTCCAAAGTACATGTGACAAATCCGTTTACATCTACTAAAATGTTTCCACTTGAATCTTTTGATATCACAGCAAATTCTTGGTCTTCCATTTTTTCTCGTTTATTTCTTTAATAGGGGGTTTTTTCCGTTTGTCCTCGGTTGAGAAAATATTTCTTTAATATTTTATCTTTAGGTTATGAATTTCTGTTTACTATTCCAAATTGACTGCTAAACTCTGCACTGCACTGGCTGACCCTGCGCTCAAGACCTGGGGCAAGAAGTACAGTGAACTGTTACACTGCGTTCGGTTGTACTGTTGAAAAGAACAGCATTACATGACGTCACTACTGGTCTCTAGTGTCGAAAAGAACGCTTCAGTGCACACTTCTTGAACTAGTGCAACGAGTTCAGCCGAAAAGAACAAACCTATTATCAGCAGTAATCGAGTGTGTAATTATTCCTCGATACCTCTCGTCAAAACGTCGGTAGTAGGCCGACACCCGGAGGCACAATCGACCTCCTGTGGTACCAAATACCACCTTGATATACTTAGCAGACAAATTTGATATTTCTTATTATTGATTATTTTAATAGTTTGGGAATCGTTTGGGCAAGTTTAGGAATATAGTTTCATAGTTTAGGAAATAATAGTTTATTTATAATTAATAAAAATTAATTGAATGTATAGTTAGCAGACATAATTTTAAAAACAATTTTTTTCTTTTCAAATCAACGTGAAATCATTTGGGAAACACGTCTGTAATGTTTTAAACATTTGGGAAATAATGATTTTATCTGAAAATCAAGTTACATGTCACATGTGCGATAGCTGGACAGTTTTACCATGGTTTGTGAGTCATCCAATCACAGCTGAGAATGTGGAAAGTGCTGCTAAAGCATAAAAGAAACGTTCACTTTCCTAAAATGGATTCATTATTAGCGCTAATTGTTGCATTTTCTTGGTATGTATAGGTAAAGTTAATTATATTATTTTAGAACTCCACAAAAGAAATATGTAATGCGAAATGTATCATTACGCATAACATATTTGTAATTTGAAATGTATAATTTTTGTATCATTTTCTGTTTAGGTTATTATGCTACATGTAATGCTGAAAGCAGCATATATGCTCAGCAAAGTCCAACCCCACGTCCGTGCAAAATAACGTGAGCCACGTGCTGAGCGGGCAACATCTTAGGTGGCTAACGGAGCAATGGCAAATCCTCCTGGAGTAAAAATGAAAAATATCTAAGGTAATAAAACTTTTATGACACTTAATAAGTATTATACTATTTAACTCCGAAGTCTAATCAACAACAAATCTCAATTTTTTTAGGGCGAAATTGGATATCGGCTTACTAGCTATGATTTTAAGTTCTGTCGAGACTGGAAATAACACAGAGGCAATCCGCCCATTTATGGAGAATATCCATCAAACTCTGTCCGAATTTGTTAGTATTTGTCCCTTTGAAGCAGCTCGGGATGTTCTTACACATTACGAAGTGCTGCAGTGCTCCAGGTCGTTGGTTGTCTTATATTCCGAAGAAGTTCTCGATAGGTAGCTAACGTGTTTTCACATTTAATTAAATTACAAGATTTGCGCGAGTTTTGATAGCTTATTTTTTGCTTTCTCGCAGAATCTTGCAACAATTGAAGTCACCAGTCGCTAATCAACACGCTCGTGCTTTAGTAGTTCTCTTAGACATCTCATAAATAAACACTTTTCCGCCAGAGGTACGGAAATATATAGTTTTATTAACAAGTTCAACAATTGATATGCATACTGTTTTATTAGGATGATGGATCTCTGCAGAGAATCGCACTTAGCCTGCAGGAATCTTTCGGGGAGAATGGTGCGCTTCAAACGGTCGGGGCTATAGTGGCACTCGCGGCACGGCCAACATTTCCTCTTTTGCCGTCACAGAGGGCTAGATTTGTTCGCTATGGTTACATAAACAATGCGCAAAGTAAAATTAGATAATAATTAATTTAATAATTTAATAATTTAATAATAAATAATTTAATAATAGAGAAATTAATTTTGTCTTGTTAAGATAGGTGTCACACTGTGAAACGAAGAGTTCTAAAAAAGCATTGTGGAATTACCTAGAAAAATTCGACTGGAAAATATTGGCTTTTTTTCATATGGCATACAGACGTCGAGGATAATCAGTGTCAGTTATCATTAAACATGGTAGGCTGGTAAGTTATTATTTGTATATAAAAAATTTTAGTCCTAATTATATTTAAATCTATACAATAATGAAAATATATAGTGACTAATGTCAAAACAGCCTATAAACTTACGCACATTTAATTATTTTTCGATTTAGCGATCGAATACTTATTTTGATGGAAAATTTCTTCAGCTTTTTAATGCCACTTTATTTTTTTGAGCTGTGATTATCAGTTTTTGTTATACAGTTAAATAACGTGCAGATGTCTTATTCATAACAAATTCAATTTTGGCTCATCCGCTCTTTTGGCATTAGTCACGCGACGTATATCCAAGAAACAAAATCAAATATCATCAAATATAAAATAAAATCTACCATTCTAATTTTGAATCCTCTTCTAAAAAGGAGATGTGAAGTTTATTGTTGCCGCTTTTCCGCGATGCCGATTGGTTCTCTTGCTGCGCTTACTTCATTTGCAGCTGTCATTGTATATTTTGACAGTTGTGTATAATAGGGTTAATAGTGAAATGTTAAAGATAAATAGCGCGCGCGTAGCGCGCGTCTGTAGTGTCTAGTTATAGTAAAACATGCATAAAATTCGAATTTTGTTGTAAAAGAAGGAATTGATGACGTTAGGTTATTTAAAGTCTAGTAAAAGGTACAAAAGTTACGTGCATTCCCAAATTTCGTTTCCAAACTTTGTTTTTATTTTTTTCAATAAATAACAATTTTCGGAGAATTATATACCGACCGGAATTTTAACGGATTTATCGACACAACCCAGATCAGACAAACAATAAAAACAAAAGACTATTGAGACTATGTAATTTCTTCTGTTCGTTTTCTTCTCCTGTGTTTAGTATTATTATAGAACTCATTATTGAGTGAAAGTGTTCTGGATGTTCAAATAAAAAAGAAAGTATATTGTATTGAATGTATCACCGTGAGAGTAAGTTTTCGTTTAAAAAAATAGTGAAATAGTGTAGTAATCTTTGACAATTTTCCATGATCATAACACATCTGCCACATTAAACGATAATAATCTGGATCCATCCCAATAGGAAAATGGATAAAATTTCTAAAAGATATTTGCTCAAATATTATACACTAACTGCATCACGAAAGGAAAAAATTTCACAATAATTGCATTAATAATGTGCTTCGCCATAACGTAGCGGTTTTGTCGGGATAAAATTTTTAAATGATATTTGCCCAAAAATTGATATATTCAATTTGGAGTATAATTTACGCACAATTATTGTGTTATATTTATTATAATTGTGTAATATTTCATGTCATAACATTTCAAAATTATAATTTCAGAATAATTGTACATTTTAAAGCATACATATTGATTTATTTTATTTCACAAAATATTCTAAAAATAATAAAACTTAAATACATTTATAAATTATTAGAGGTAATTTCTTTCCAAATTTAATTTTGCCATCATTCCACTAAGATTTGCCATAATGCTGCTTGTTTGCTGAAATACTATTTAGAAATAAATTGTGCAAATATTTATCAATATTTGATGAAAGGTCTAAATTTCTCCATGTATTGTTGCTAAATATAGAGACATAATTGTAGCATTCCAAATTTCATTAAGATTTCGTCATATAATTTATAAATGTTTTCCTATCGGGGCATTCAATAAGTTATTTTTCTGATTGCTGTAATGAATATTGAGAGTATATAATATTTTTTCTTCATTTTTTTTAGATGGGACGGCCTTGTAGTGTTCCTAACCGAGAAGCAATTCTGTTAATTCAGAAATATATGCAATATTTTAATACCAACAATTTTCCTTCGAGTTCTGCAAAAGTTTGGAAAGACATGAGCAAAGAGCTCAATGGAAGATGGAAACCGCATTCAGTTTATACATACGTAAGAGATAATAAAAATGGAAGTCTCGAAGCAGCTCGTCAGAATTTGGGTATAAATATCCAACCTCCAAGACCACTACCATCGAAGTCGACCATCGAAGATGATATCATTGATGAACTATCAGAGGATTCTGAATCGGACAAATCATCTTATCATGATGACGAGAATGGAGATTCTGACATTGGTGTTGATTCGTTCCCTCTAGTTCTTTCACCCACTGAGTGGGAACAGATAAAGCCCGATCAGACTTCTAATCACCAACAGAAAAGATTGAAATCATGGGTTTGGCCAAATGTAATCACAAAAGCATTTTGGAATATGTACAAATTCCCATGTGCTTTTCTGGGCAAATGGTTATACGTACGCATAGAACAGGATGAAAATGAAAATTATGCCGTTGGATCTTTCTATTTGAAGTTCAAAGGATTATGTAAAAGCAAAAAATGTAATAATAAAATTGTTGGCGTTGCCTACAAAAAACCGGTCAACGGAGAACTACATTTGATAATCACAACGCGTGATACTCGTAATGATTATCATGAAGAAGTTAAGAGACCATTAAATGGTCCTGAAAGGAAATTAATTGGACGAAAATTAAAACGAAGAAGAGCCGCAGGATATCGGCAGGAATTACTTGCGGAGAATATGAAATTTGGAGAGAACGAACCTCCGTGGGTACAAAAATGTCATATTTACAGACAAGCAAAGATGGAACACAACAAGGAAGATCTTGGCATAAAATCAGGCGTGAAAATGGACATGATAACTAGCATTCGCAATATGTTACAAGACATCCGATACAGCAATGCTATCCGCGAGATTGGAGCAAAGAAGTTTTACGTTTTTTACTGCAGCCCAGAACAAATTTTCGTAGAAAAAGAATACTGCCGAGTAAGAAAAGGATTTTCTCGAATTTGTCTAGATGCCACGGGTAAGGTGGTAAAAAAATTTGAAATTATCCCAGGGCGAAAAACTGGCCACATATTTTTATACACGATTACCATCAATTTTGAGGGTAAAACTCTTCCTGTGTACCAAATGTTGTCGGAAAAACATGACGCAGTTTTCATCACATTTTGGCTTCAGGAATGGATACGAGCATGTAAGGCGACAATACCAGACGAAGCTATGTCTGATTTAGGGCGTGCTTTGTTACTGGCTATGTGTGAAGCATTTAACCGCATGACACTAAAGGAATATGTTGACGTTCTTTTCAAATGGGCAACGAAAGACAGATATAAAACACCTCGGCCATTTAACACTCTAATAAGAGCGGATGTGGCTCATCAAATGGCTGCTGTCGCCAGGTGGAAATGTATTAAAGATCTACGCCATCCTATTGTCAAAGGTTTTTATCTTCGTACAATTGCTTTAATGATTGACTGTCAAACAGTGCAAGAGTTCGAACATGTATTTCGACTGACATGCATCGTTGCACTGCATCTCGACCAAGATGAAAGTATAATGGTGTCAGGAAAACAAGTGTCGGTTTTTGAAGCTAGACGCCTTCTGGAAGAGTACATGGCTGAACATGGACAGATTATCGAGGAGCTGGAGACGTCGAGAGAGGACGTCGAAATTGATGAGGAAGTTGAAAATACTTTGAATTCAGTTGAAGAAAAAGATGATAAGAATTTAACCGTCACTCATCAATGGATTAGAAGTCTTATTTCAATGTCCACACCTCCTGATCAGCAAAAGATGGAGTGCAAGGCTGTAAACGGTTTTTATTTTTCGGAATTCATACAGTCACTTGAACGAATTGCCAAAGAGTTTCCTATATGGACTGCAGCAGCCTTCCCTGGCAAACAAACGCATGCGTCGACAGCTTCGCAGGAAGGATATTTTGCTGAAGTAAGGCAAAGAATCTTTGAAGGTATCCCTTTGCCGTGTTCAGCAAATCGATTTTTGAAAGAGCACATTGATGACTTGCATTCTGGCACTAATGAGGTAGCAGCAAAATTAAAGCATTTTAATCACAATCACAGGCAGCCGGTACCATCTCCACATACACCAGAGAAAGAATCAGCCTCGCAAAAACCTATTCGAGCTCCTAGTTCATCTGTTAAAGAATCGGAATTCCCGCGAAAAGCTGCTCCAGTTTCATGTTCATTTGACGAAGAATTAAGATTCTTGTCGCAAGAACCCATATCAGATTCATGTTTACTCGACAATGGATTAGGAATCTTCTTGCAAGATCCCACTCCAACTGCATGTGCAGCTAACGGAGAATTAAAACTCACTTTGAAAAAATCACCATGTTCAGCAGATCAACATTCAGAATTCTATTCCCAAATACCTGTATTATCTCCATGTTCAGCAGGTATTAAGTCAGCGCCTTCAGTACGAAAACCGGCATCAGATCCACGTTCAGCAGACGAAGGATCAAAATCCTCATTGCAGCAGCCATATATAAATATGAATTTTAATTCAATAAGTCTATTGCGCGAGAGGGCTCGCATGATGAATGACTCTGATTTGAAGAGTGGTGAAGCGTGGAAAGGACTTGTCAATGAGGAGAGCTGTTTTGTAGACGTTAATGAAATAAGTCCTGAAAACCAAGAAGAATCAAAAAATATTCAAGATACTTCTCAAATTCTCTCTGAAGTACTCGACCTTCAAAGCAGCGACATCGCAAACATTGATCGAAATCTTTTTATTCAGCCAAATAATAATACTCATGGCTTTTCTAAAAATTATGAGCAAGACAAACTTTTTACAAAAAAGGATCCACACGCTGAATTGTCAACGCCAAATTCAAAAGAAGTTATTTTCTCGAGTACGCCATTAATCGACCATAATTATTCGAAATTATTATCAGATGAAGAAGTATCGACTGAATTTCCTAAAGGTGACCAACAAAATTTGAATCCAAAATGTAATAAGAACAAACCTGCGAAAGTAGGTTTCTATTTTCAATCATATCCACAAATACGATTTCTCAACGAGAGATTTGATAATGGAGGAAAAAGAGGTTTTCTTTTGAAGAATGGGCTAAAATTAGGAATCATAAAAGTTGGTAATATTGCTGTGGATCTTCAAAAAACTTGTGGGTTTGATGCCATCATCCATATATTGCAATTTGGTGCACTTTATGATTCTCGATATCATTTTTCTATACAGTCATCGAATAATCGCGCATTAAAATTTGTATGCAAATTTATGAAGATGGGCCCAACTATGGAAATACTTCGTGAACGCATTGTCCTTTTAAATGAATTTTATCCGATTGTAAAAGATCCTGAAGCTCCATCTATCAAACCGCACAAGTTTGATTGCAGAAGACTCGATTACTCAGATATGGAAGAATCTCTTTTGTTGTTCCGAACCGACTGAGCCAAGTGCAATTAGATCGTCTGAATGTAATAATCCGGAATGTGTATCGTCATTACCAATGGATGTTGCATACTTTGGAGTAAATATCAAAATGATAAATACCAAAGGTATTCAAGCATTGCAAGATGCTGTCTTATTCAATAAAAATGATTACCAGGGTAAGTGCCGACAAAAAAAATGCCCAGGAACAGTTACTGAAACGACTCGTTCAAATTTCCACATCTTTATTGATTTGGATACGAGGACACATCGTAAGAAAATACATGGTCTCAAATACCAGTTAGCAGATGTTCCAATTACACTGAATTTTATAAAACAGTACCGGTATGTTTAGTAATATACATATAGATATCGCTTATTATGTATCGTTTTATTTACTTATTAAACATAAAAAACTGTATTGTTTTCAGCTTGATAGGTGTCATCGAACACATTTCTGGTCACTTTATTGGCTACTGTCGAAAACCTTCAGGACGATGGCTGAAATGTGATGATATGCAATTAAATGTCGAAGGGTGTGACGAGACAACAGTAATTACACCGATTGGGGCCATTTATATCGCGCTATGAATCTGATGTGCAGTTGAATCTAACTGATTATCTTAGAAGAGTGCAATTATGTCTATATTATATATAGTCCGTAAATGTTTATTTTATTATAAAATAACAATTTGCTCAGTTCTTTCATTTTATTATTCACATCTTTAATTAAGATATTATTCTTAGTTATATTTATGTTAAATTGTGATGTGTATATAATTTGTGACTTACTTACTACTAGATAAAAATATTTTTTAAAGATTTTTTACATAAACGTTTAAGTACAAAAAGCAGTATAACGAAATATGTATATGCATATATATATATATATATATATATATATATATATATATATATGTATGTATGTATGGTATATGTATATGTATATACATACGATCAAGCTTAATCAAAATAAATATATATTTTACAATTATTTCGACAATTCGATTAACATGCAAAGGAACTTGTTATACATTGCCATAGAATCCATTAATCCGGTACTTATGCATTTATGATGCATTTATTACAAATAAGATAGTTCGCTTTTTTTTAAATCCATATATTTCATAGAACAGAGTTTACTTTATTTCCAGTGGGAATTGTAATCGCAAAGCGCTTTAAAACACATTTAGAAATGTGCCATTGTTAGAAAATAAAATGGAATTTTCATCTTATACTCCTTGTATGTTTCTTTATTTAGTCAACATTATTTTAACAAAGGACAGCATTCCATATGGATTGGCCGCCGCTTCCCTATTATGAAAATTATCGCAGGATTGAGAATTACTCCGGGTTCCAATCTATAAATATATTAAAATCCGCGAGAAAGATGCAACAATTAGCGCTTTAATAATGAATCCATTTTGGGAAAGTAAACGTTTCTTTTATGCTTTAGCAGCACTTTCCACGTTCTCAGCTATGATTGAATGACTCACAAACCATGGTGAAACTGTCCAGCTATCGCACATGTAACTTGATTTTCAGATGAAATCATTATTTCCCAAACGTTTAAAACATTACAGACGTGTTTCCCAAATGATTTCACATCGATTTAAAAAAAAAAAAATTGGTTTTAAAATTATGTCTGCTAACTATACGCTCAATTAATTTTTATTAATTATAAATAAACTATTATTTCCTAAACTATGAAACTATATTCCTAAACTTGCCCAAATGATTCCCAAACTATTAAAATAATCAATAATAAGAAATATCAAATTTGTCTGCTAATAATATATCGAGGTTACAATTGTAGCGAAGTCTTGCCGAAACGCTCTCTTGTAGCGCTACTATAGCGCTACTATAGCGCTACGGAAGCGTTGTCTTACCTAGAGGCCTAGATAATCTAGGCCTCTAACCTAA
>NW_020210489.1:0-3163 GCF_003070985.1 Temnothorax curvispinosus | reverse complement strand
CCCCCCCCCTAATTGGACCCCAAGCTATCGATCAAGCCTACTTAGAACTTGATCCGTTCACTCGTTATTGAGATCTCAACATCTCGGGTACTCGCAACCCGTCGCGTCGCGTAAAAGAGTCACGGTCGGTCTTGCTTCGCGTGTATTTGGCGCGAGACACTACCGTGTCTCTTGATTCTGCCGCTAGGGAATTTTTAAGTCGATTCTTATGAATCAAGCTTGAATTCGATGTCTAGGTGTTCCAGGTTGCCGATGACGGGGTTCACATAGTGCGCTTCATAGTTTTCGGTATCCAGGTGTATTAATACCTTGAATTCGATGTCCACGTGTTCCAGGTTGCTGATGTCGGGTTCCAGATAGTGCGCTCTATAGTTTTCGGTGTCCAGGTATAATAATACGTTGAATTCGATGTCTAGGTGTCCCACGTTTCCGATGACAAAGTCCACATAGTGCGCTCCGTAGTTTTCGGTGTCTACGTGTATTAATACCTCGAATTCGATATCTACGTGTCCTACATTTAGATTTAAAGTTATTAATACACCTAGACACCAAAAACTACAAAGCGCACTATGTGGACCTCGTCATCGGCAACCTGGGACACGTAGACATCAAATTCGAGGTATTATTACATCTAGACACCGAAAACTACGGAGCGCGCTATCTGGACCTCGTCATCAGCAACCTGAGACACCTAGACATCAATTTCAAGATATTAATACACGTAGACACCGACAACTACGGAGCGCACTATGTGGACCTCGTCATCGCCAACCTGGGACACCTAGACATCGAATTCAAGGTATTAATACACGTAGACACCGAAAACTACGGAGCTCACTTATCTAGACATTGTCATCGGCAACCTGGGACACCTAGACATCGAATTCAAGCTTGATTCATAAGAATCGACTTAAAAATTCCCTAGCGGCACTTTCTGCCATGCGTAGAGAACCTTCTTTTCCGTTGACTTAATATATATTATATCAAGCTTGATTCATAAGAATCGACTTAAAAATTCCCTAGCGGCACTTTCTGCCAAGCGTAGAGAACCTTCTTTTCTCAATATATATTATATATTACCTAATTTACCTAAATAGAAATCTTCCTCCTGACCGATAAGTCTATCGACCTAATTTCGAAATACGCGCGCGATATCGAAACTGGCGATACCTGCGCCGCCAGCGTCGAAAAAGTGAAAGGGACGTTTCTCTGATAATCATAATAATATTGAGACGTCGGCGTTAGGAGGAGGAGTATCTTAAAAATAAATTTTCCCATTTGGACTTTGCGTCGCAATATCTCCGCTCGTAGGGCACGTAGCGGAATATTATGAGAGAAACCCCCCCCCCCCCTAATTGGACCCCAAGCTATCGATCAAGCCTACTTAGAACTTGATCCGTTCACTCGTTATCGAGATCTCAACATCTCGGGTACTCGCAACCCGTCGCGTCGCGTAAAAGAGTCACGGTCGGTCTCGCTCCGCGTGTACTTGGCGCGAGACACTACCGTGTCTCTTGATTAATAATTGATATATGTGAGTTGAAACAATTTTTCCCTGTTTAAGAGAATCTTAAGTTTTCGAATAAATACAAATTATTTATATTAAAGATCTTTCTAATATTATAAATTGTATTATTTGTGACGAATTAGGCTTAAACGTCCAGCCACTGGGACATTTACCTTACCTTTCGGCATAAGTGCTGATCGGCATAGGGTTTCCCAGATGTGCGAAGTTGGGATAAGGGTTGAAAATTTAAATGGCACTAGCGATCAAGTAGGGGCTTATCCGAAAGGTCTTTTGAAAACAAACAAAACTCGACTAGTTTTAAGTCGCTACGACACCTCCATGCAAAATGGTGGATGTTTAATCTGCTCGTGACGAAGGCTGCTTTACTCTTGAGACTGATAGAGGGTAATTTCTAAAGAAACGGTGGGAATTAGCCGGCCGGCTGGCCGGTCAAATGGCCAGGATAGTCAAGATGACCGGATAAATTATTTAATAATCATTTTGTACTTTATACAACTAATAATAATTTTGTACCCTGTGCCATTTAAAAAAATACCATGGCTGCTACCTTCATATTAAGCTAGAAGAACCACAATAAAGAAAAGAAAGAAGAAAAAACCAAGAGCAGAAATACAAAAGACTGAATTTATACTAATTTATACTACCTAAAAAAACTTAATGTATATTTAATCCCTTCTCCTTTAAACAACCTTCAGCCCTATTAAATTCATCAAGAGTAAAGTACAATTTCTTATCAGCAGAATTGCTACCGTACACTCGATTTGGGATAATTTGTAACGCAAAAATATAAAGTTTCAGATTTTGTACCCTGTCGTTTCTGTGGAAACTATTACCCTCGATCTCTAAGTTTCAAAAGTAAAGTATCTTTGATCACGAGGAGAATCAATCGCAGGTGTTTCATTTGAACGATCGACTCTTATATATTGTAATATCGACGTGATATTATATTACACGCGTCATATAAATCCGAATGTGCTTTATAAAAACTGCGAATAAATATAATACCGTTAGCAAAACCTAAAAATATCCATCAAACAAAACTTTAGAAAGAGATATATAAATATCAAAAGGTTCATAAAATTGGAAACTACATTTATGCTTTTTGTCTTGCTTTATAAAAAATATTTAAAAAAACAAAATTCGGGCTTCAGCCAACCATTCTTTGCACCTTTTCACTGCTTGACGAGACGAGCGGCGAGCTGCCCAGCCCAGGTTCGTGAATAGTGCGAAATTTTCTGTTGAGGCATTCGTCGGCGCAATTCGGATATCCTTTTGTGAATGCATGAAACGTAAGTCTGATGCTGTTAGGCTTAAGCTTACGTTATTGGAGAAAGGAAACGTTATGCGCGGCAACACGTAAATTTCAAACTGTTCGTGTAACTATAAAAGAGAGATTAAGCGGACTAGCAATTCCAATTGTAAGTGTCAGGTTTTTCAACGATTATCTTTCCAGATCTGCGCTCTCTCTTCATTTCTTCCTCGCAAATGAGAACTTCGAGGATAAATACATAACTGGTTGAAAAGTAATGCATTTAAATAAATAAATAAATTTAATTTAACCAACAATGTCTTTATGTTATTATATAGTTTAATCAATTAATCATTAAATATTTTATTTCTGGTAAAACTCTAGAA
>NW_020210488.1:0-3575 GCF_003070985.1 Temnothorax curvispinosus | reverse complement strand
ATCGTGCTTTGTGCGATCTTGAGTGGTACAAACTAGAACCAAAAAAGGCAAAAACTTTTATCTTAATAATGATACGAGCCAGCCAACCTTTCCGTATCACTGCAGGAAAAATATTTCCACTTACAATGACCACATTCTGCAGTGTAAGATTATTAATAATTTATCTAAAATTTATTTTGTCATTAATCTGAAAAAATATTTGCATTGCTCCTTTAAAAATATATATAATGTAAATGGAAAAATCATCTTTTGCATTAACCGCCTAATTTTTAGTTTTTTTATTTTCTTGTAGAGTAAAACATTAATCGTTAAAACATAAATGCTAAATTAAGATAATAAAACAGTTACATAGATATATATATATTTCTAATTATACTTACAAAAAATAATAATTTATATTTTTTAAATACTTTTAATTGCATATTTATCCGTTAAAAAATTGTATTCTATTACCTACTTACATAGAGAATATGTTACAGTTGTTGAAAACATCGGCTGGCTACATATCATTCCTATTGGCAAACCAAAGATGAGAAAGAAGTCAAAATCACGTTAGTACGACATTTATATTAAAAGATTTATGAGAAAAGTAGATGTAATAATCTTTTAATTAAATAATTACAAATGTAACAGAGATATATTAGTCATAATAGAAAAAAAATATTTGTTATTTAATTCAATGTTTGTTATTTTATGTATTTTTAACAACCAAATAAGTCATTTTAGTGAAATATAGTATACCATTGTAAAGAGTGAACCCTTGGCTACAAAATATAGGCATTTTTGGTATAAAGTAAAAACGACAAAGGTGCAAAAATCGATAAGTCAAAATTCCCGGGACGGAGTCGTGTTTTCATTCTCGGACTGGATTTTAAATAAAGATACATAATTTTGATTATAAAAAATTAATAGAATACACTTTATTCATTGTTTTTTAGTAGGAAAATAGAAAGCGGAAAATAATTTCAAGAAAATCAATTTTTCACAACACCTCCACGGAAAGTTCGACTTTCCATGCCTGTAGAGAGGGGCGAAAGTGACCAATTTCACGCCAGGGCGGCATTAGCGGGCGGAAAGTAACCACTTTCCTCCCTAGGGCGGAAAATGATCACTTTTGTCCTGCTAAACAGGGACCCTGCACATATTATTTAGCTTTCTTGACATCGTTTTGGTTTGGTCACGCCCCGAACACAAGTTTTAGGTTTGGTCGCTTATAAAATAATAGAAATCAATAAAAATAAAAAAAACTGCACTGGATTCGTGTTCAGCATGCATTACTCTTTAGAATCACTTAACTTTGAGATTCGGAGAGACAATAATACTTAAGATATGACAAACTTTCGACGCGGAAGAAATTTTATTTTCAACCTGCCAAAACACGTTTGCTTTGATAAGAATCACAACATGGCACGTAACCTCACTAAACTCCGTTGGTCACGTGGGCACAATAAGCTGCGTTTACAGTATTAATGGCGAGTTCATACAAGATACAGATTTCGAGATAATTGCAAAAACGACTCCACCTCGGGACCGACTTCGCCCCGGGTCTTCCCTAACGTTCAATGTCAAATATTTTGATTTAGAACGTGCTCTTAAACTCATGACGTTTCTTCTTATCAGTTAATGAACAAATCAATAATCAGATAAATATATTTTACATATATTTAAAATTATTATAATAAATAATATTTTTATGTAGTTATAAAATTGTTTACGATAGAACACAATACGTAAATTTATTTTTAAAAAAATGCACATAAATTTATTAATAATTGTTATAATTATTGAAGGACAATTTAAAAACTTTTTTGATAGGAATGCATTGCAATATAATAATAACAATATTACAGTTCTATAGATCCAACGGTACACGCACTGCACATTTATTTACGATATTATCAAGAAATACATATGTCTCTTCAATTGACATGCACAGTTTTCATATACATGTAGATTATAGGACACTCTCTCTATATGTATCCTTTTCTTCGCATCGCACTTTTTCTCTAAAATTTTTTCTGAATTTCTGGCTTTTGCAAAAGTATTTTACCCAGCAACTACACATATGTCTCTAGTTATGAAGTGAATACGATCGTCGTTACGCGAAGTATGAAAAAACTTTTAGGGTATAATTTGACGCGTATTGGTGATGTATGTACATACCGTGCACAACACAATATACCTCTCTTCTTATTAGCGTGAACGTTGTTTTTTGTGACTTATTCTTATGTTCGTAAAGTTTTGGAACGAAAGGAACAGCTGTTATCAATTGGGAATAGCATTTGTAATATTTAATGCATTCTTCGACGAAGCAGCCAGGTTATTGCACTCATATCGCGGGACATGCGTGATGAACATCGCACTAGTATGGCAAGTGAGGTGAGCGTCTTCGCATTAGTCTTCGGCATGGATATTTCCAAACATTCAGGGTACAAAGGTAGCGAACATTTGATATGTATCTTTCGCGAGTAAGAGCGAGAATTTCCTGAACATTTTTTGGATTAGTGTAATTGCATATATTTAAATAAATACTAGTATTTAATATATAAGCCAGGATTGTGTGTGTGTGTGTGTGTGTGCCTATAAATATTTTATTTTGCAAGTGTGATGTTTGCAAAAAGAGATATTCTTGAATATTGTTATAAAGTTGTTATAGTTTTTAGAATTCTTTCGTAATCTTTAATAATTATACGTGCCCAAAATTAAAAATTCTTGTATAAATTTTCTGAACTTTCAGTTTTAGAGTTTCAAAATATCGTAAATTTCAATTATTAAATAAATTTAAGTATTAAATAATAATTATTAAAATTAAGTAAATTTTCTTCTAATTGTATATAACTTTAACTTGTTACTAGATTTTACGTGGGCAATTAAATTAAATCGCTTGGGTTTAGAACTGGTCGGATTATGGCCCAAGAGCGATAAAATATCTAAAAATAAATTCGCTTCCGATCTTCGCGTGATCATTATTTTCGTTATAGTGGGATTTGCCTCTGGTATACCTCTCACATGCTCCCTTATACGAGTTTGGGGGAACATGATACTTATGATAGACAATCTCCAAGTTACTTTATCATTTCTAGTAATCCTGTTAAAACTTGTTATTATGCGATGGAAACAAACAGGTATGATTAGAATTATTTATGTAACACAAAAATATTAAGAAAGTTTGTATTTATTATACAAAATATATAAAGCTTAACGTGTTTTTAAAGGTACTTGCCTTATCTTTAAAACGTGACACGATATAGGATGGTCCTGCAGTAAATGATTATTTTGCTATATTTCAAAGCACTTTCATCCATTATAAAAATGATGGCAGAAGACTGGATGGAATTGAAGACAACAAAGGAGAGGGATGTAATGATAGAACGAGCACAGATTGCCAGAACAATTGTCATTAGCGGATACGTTCTAATGGTATCGGAGTTCATTATGATCATCGTTCTTCCGTGTTTTGGCTTAACGTTAAGGCATTTGACAAATCTCACGGATCCGGGCAAGCCGCTGCCGCTGCAGACTTATTATTTTTACGATATAAATAAGAGCCCGCAATTTGAATTAACATACGCCGT
>NW_020210487.1:0-3333 GCF_003070985.1 Temnothorax curvispinosus | reverse complement strand
CCAGAACGATATCTAAAAAAATATCCTAAAAATTAGAAAATTTTTTAGATCATTTTTCAGCATCTGCATTTTTCTAGGATATAATAAAATAAAAATCTTTCTCCTCTTATAAAAAGAATTTATGAAAGAAGCTAATGCAATAAAGTAGCTGGATTTTATGTCACTTTTCTGTAGTAAGATTTAATATATCTTTCCTGTAAGACTCCGCATTATATAATTCTTCATGATGAGGAAAACAATCAATATTCGACGCAATCGCATTATCAGTTGTGTATCACTTGAAAAATGTGTCAAACAAATAAAAAACGATGATGTTACCAATCGTGAACTGTCGGAGATAATTTTTACAAATCGCGATGAATTTATCGGCGTCTCTCATCGAATAATCGCATAACTCTCGTGTCGTCTTGGTTCAAAATTCCATGCGCGATTACAAAACCGTGCGTGACCTCACGTACGGCTGACTGTTTGTGGGAAATACTCCCGTACGATAGACTCAAGTTTCCCAGAAAGACAATTGCGATTTGCGCGCGCGTCTTCCTCCTCGCGGTTGATGGATATATAAAAGGCCTCGCATTGCCCTTGAGATGTTTTTAGTGCTCGCTGGTGCGGCACTTAACGTGCCTAACCGGTTTCACGTGCGTGAGTTTCCTGCTCGCATTAAACTTGGCAGTCTAAACTGTTTTCCTCCGTAAAAACATCATGAAACGCTTCTTTGCTATACTCTTAAGCATCGTTGTTACGCTCGCCGATGACAATCTCGCCGGCGAACAACATGAGGTCGCTGCCCCAATTGGAAGAATTCGTGGTTCCACCATGACCACCAGACTTGGCAGGAAAATATATTCCTTTCGCGGTGTAAGATACGCCGAACCGCCGACCGGACAGCAACGTTTCCAAGTAAGCAGAGATGTGCATTATCTGAAATGGAAATACAAAATGTAAAATGCCTATTTTGTATTTTACATTTAAAAAATATATTTTTTTAAACTATTTTACATTTCCATTTAAATGGTTTTCAGTATCCATTTTCTATTTTAAATGCATTTTTCTTGCAAACTAAAAATTAATTGTGATATCAATAATAACACTGTTTAATAAAAAAAAAATGCACAAAAACAAGATTAATTATTTCCCATAGTTTTTTAAACGCTGAATACGATCCTGTTTACTAAATCGCTCTATCACGTCACAATTTTGAGCAATTTGCAATTAAAATTGCAAAAAAGTACTATTTTAATATATTTTGTTGAATATTATTGTAACTACGATACGTGACGTGTTGGAAAAGTTCCATTGCAATCAAAATTAATTAGTATATATAGTTAGGACTTTCAATCCTTAAAAGGAATTTGTTGTGTCGATTATTATAATTAAAAAGACATTGGATGATTAACATAGAGTATTGCGTCAAAGTTGCAATCATTAATATTTTATGAAATATTTTATAATTATGTTATTCAAATTGAATGATTTTTCAGGTTGCTGAATACTAATCTGATGTCAAAGTTGATAAATTCAAAATGGGAGAATCAATATAGCGGATATCAAAATTAAAAATGGTCAAATTTTTACTTTTGATATTCACCATAATTGATGGCTTCGTAAAACCCTTAAGTTTGAATAACTTAATTAAAAAATATTTCATTGATAATTAATGGTTATATAAGACGCAACTTGTTCTGAAAGCATCCACTTATTCTAAACAGCATTGTAATTAAAATGTTATTTTAAAAGAATAATTGAATGTCTGTAAACAAAATGTAGGTAAACATTTTTTGTAATCCCATATATGCCCCATATATGAATGTTTCCATACAGCACAAAAACCTTTCAGAATAGTTATTTGTGTAACAAGTGAGGTAAGTTGAAAATTCCCGGGTGCGGAGTTTACGCACGAGCCGAAGGCGAGTGCGGTAACTGCACCCGGGAATTTTCATCTTTACACACGGCTTACACTCCCTATTTTATGTTGCAAGTGCCTGGAAAGTGGTCTATCACGCACGCGTAGCGTGCGTAATGGGGCACTTTCCATGCACGTGTTGCATAAATATCTAAGAAATATTTCATTCGATAGGTTGAAACATCTCATAAATATTTCAAAATGTTTTTGCAACAGCTTTGAGACATCTCTGGAATAGCAAAATGTCCGCGATTCTTGCACTTGAAATCTTTCTGAAACCGTGCTGAAAGGTTACCAAAATATATTTGAAACCTTTCAGAGATATTTAAAAAATGTTTCATCTGATGGAGTTGAAACCTGTCATAAATATTTCAAAATGTTTCTGCAACATCTCTGAGACAGCTCTGGAATAGCAAAATGTCCGCGATTCCCGCACTTGAAACCTTTCTGAGAAAGTGTTGTTGAAAGGTTTCCGAAATATATTGCCGTATTTTTTTTATTCGGGCGGTCACCCATCCAAGTAGTAACCGCACTCAAAGTTGCTTGACTTCCATGATCGAACGGGCTAGTGACGATCCTCTGATTCTGATGCTTAATTCCCTTTAGCCTCTGTTCATATCGTAACCATCTTTAGTGTTCAAAAATTTGAAATTATTTATTAACTGGCAAATATTAAAAACAACGCAACAACAATTGATATATTATAAATATTAATATAAAAGATTCGTTTATCATTACATAATATATAATATTAATAATTTATATCTGAGAAAAGCAAAAAGCCCTATATATGATGGGTGTGGTTTTTAGAGCTGCAATTAAAAATTTCTAAATTCGTCTATATTTACTTCTCCTAGATGTGTATAAAGTTTCATCGAAAACTCAACTGAAAGGTTTGCAAAATTATATTTTATGAAATGTTTCCGAAATAACTTAATTAAAAATTTTCATTGCGTGAGAAAGGTTTCAGAAACAGCTCAACTAAAAGGTTTACAAAATCATTTCATATGAAACGATTCAGAAATTACTTAATTGAAAGTTTTCAAATTTATTGCGTGAGAAAGGTTTCAGAAACAGCTCAATTGAAAGGTTTACAAAATCATTTCATATGAAACAATTCAGAAATAAATCAACTGAAAGTTTTCAAATTTATTGAGTGAGAAAGATTTTAGAAACAGCTCAAGTGAAAGGTTTACAAAATCATTTCATATAAAACGATTCAGAACTAACTTAATTGAAAGTTTTCAAATTTATTGCGTGAGAAAGGTTTCAGAAACAGCTCAACTGAAAGGTTTACAAAATTATTTCATATGAAACAATTCAGAAATAAATCAACTGAACGTTTTCAAATTTATTGAAATTGATTCAGAGATAACTCAACTAAAAGTTTTGAAAAATTATCTACATGTGAAAGGTTTCAAAAACATTTC
>NW_020210486.1:0-4015 GCF_003070985.1 Temnothorax curvispinosus | reverse complement strand
CTCGGCCGAGCTCCCATCTGGGGTAAGGGACGCGACATTTGTCACGTTACAACGGATTGCGAGAAAGTCCTAGGGACTGGTATGAGTGTTTCGATGAGTATGTTACAAAATTAGGATTTAAGAAAAGTAATGTAGAACTATGTTTGTATGTCTTTGAAGAAGGTGAAGATATTATTTACCTTTTAATATATGTGGATGATTTATTAATTTGTGGAAGAGATAAAAAGAAAATACAAAAAATAAAGAAGTTATTATCAGATAGATTTAAGATGAAAGATTTAGGCGAAATAAAGGAGTATCTTGGATTAAATATAAATTACAATTATCTAAAAGGGGAACTCACTCTAAGTCAAGAGATTTACATAGAGTCATTAGCTGATAAATATAAAGTTCAAAATAGTAGAATGTACAGTACTCCTATGGAGACAAACTTGAAACTTGAAAAGGCTGAAAGTTGTGAGTCAAGTATAAAGTATAGAAATTTAATAGGTGCTTTGTTATACATTATTTCAAATACGAGACCAGATATAAGTTTCAGCGTTAATTATCTTAGTAGATATCAAAATAGCTATAGCGAAACGCATTGGAAATATACATTGCGAATTTTGAAATACCTGTACTCAACAAAAGACTTAACCTTACATTACAAAAAAAATGAAGACTGCGATATTATGGAATGCTATGTTGATGCCGATTGGGCAGGTGATAATATCGATCGAAAATCCACGTCAGGATATGTAATAAAAATGTTTGGAAACGTAGTTGATTGGAAATCTAGAAAACAAAAATGTATAACCAAAGCCTCGACATTTGCAGAGTATGTAGCATTATCTGAAGCAGTGAGCGAGATAAAATATGTAAGAGAATTAGTAAAAATATTCGGCATAAATGTTAGTGAACCAATAAAAGTTTTTGAAGATAACTCAGGAGCAATAAATATTGCTAAAAATGGTAACTTTACGAAAAATTCTAAACACATTAAAATACACTATCATTTTGTACACGACAGTGTAAAAGATAAACTGATTGATGTTTGTAAAATCAGCTCAATTGAAAATGTCGCGGATATTTTTAGTAAAGCTTTGTGTAAAGAGAAGTTCGAAAAATACAGAAAGCAATTGAATGTAATTTGAGATAAATAACTAAAGAATACAGTACAAATGTAAGGAGGCGTGTTGAAATATGGTATACATTTGCCTGTATTTATTTAGGAGACACACTGTTAATCTCCCCTCTCACAGTATGTACGTGAGTATCACGTGATTGCGAGGGCTACCGAAATATGCGAGGCTCTCGCGTCGAGCACTCCGGCTTGAACCGTTGCTTACGAAGTCAAGACGGACAGTCATGTATATAAAAAAATTGTTTTTTACAAAAAAAAAACTCCCGACTGCTGCCTAAACTAGGTTAAATTAAATGCAGAAAATAAAAATTAATAAAATTTAAAATAAAATTTAATTATCAAAAACAGGTTTAAAAAGTTTAAAATAATAATAAACAAATATTTAATAAAAACTTTTAAAAGTTTAAAATAATATTAATTATAAAATATTAATACAATTGACACACTATTAGGAAATATTATCTAACAAATATGATTGAAAATACATATACAAATACTTGATTACTTACTACAAATTATTATTATTATTATTATTATTATTATTATATTAGGCATTATAGACGCGCGCTTTATGCGCGCTATTTAGCTTTAATATTATACTATTACTATTATTCTGTTAACTCTTGCATACACATAACTGTCAAAATATACAATGACAGCCGCTCACGAAGTAAGCGTAGCCAGAGAACCAATCGGCATCGTGGAAAAGCAACAACAATTAATAAATTTCGATAAATTCGAATATTGATTTAACATGCCTTTTCAGAAATGGAACTAGAACATTAACGAAAAAGAAATGAATTAAAGACTTAAATTTTATAATGAAAAAAATACTCTCTTATTTACGCTATAATTATTAATTGCATATTTTAAAAGAGCAGTCGGGAGACGCCACGCCAAGCGTTTCTCAATCACGTTTTAGATGTCATAGAAAATTCTGTACTTAAATTGTTTAACTGTTATAACTTCATACTTAGTATTAAACTGAAATGTGTTTGTAGGTTTGCGCGCGCGTGCACATGTATATGTGTATTCTTATGGTTAAACTAAAATGTGTTTGTGTCACATGCACGCTCATGTGTGCATTTATATGTGTATTCTTATATACATGTGCATATATACGACGCACGCGCGCACGTACACATACATAAACAGAGAAATGCGTACAGAAAGAAGCAACCAATATATGCTGAATTATTAAGTGTAAAATTCGGCGTGGCGTCTCCCGACTGCTCTTTTAAAATATGCAATTAATAATTATAGCGTAAATAAGAGAGTATTTTTTTCATTATAAAATTTAAGTCTTTAATTCATTTCTTTTTCGTTAATGTTCTAGTTCCATTTCTGAAAAGGCATGTTAAATCAATATTCGAATTTATCGAAATTTATTAATTGTTGTTGCTTTTCCACGATGCCGATTGGTTCTCTGGCTACGCTTACTTCGTGAGCGGCTGTCATTGTATATTTTGACAGTTATGTGTATGCAAAAGTTAACAGAATAATAGTAATAGTATAATATTAAAGCTAAATAGCGCGCATAAAGCGCGCGTCTATAATGCCTAATATAATAATAATAATAATAATAATAATAATAATTTGTAGTAAGTAATCAAGTATTTGTATATGTATTTTCAATCATATTTGTTAGATAATATTTCCTAATAGTGTGTCAATTGTATTAATATTTTATAATTAATATTATTTTAAACTTTTAAAAGTTTTTATTAAATATTTGTTTATTATTATTTTAAACTTTTTAAACCTGTTTTTGATAATTAAATTTTATTTTAAATTTTATTAATTTTTATTTTCTGCATTAATTTTAACCTAGTTTAGGCAGCAGTCGGGAGTTTTTTTTTTGTAAAAAACAATTTTTTTATTGTTTAATTTTTTGTTTCTAATTTTTATTTAAATTATGTTTTTAAATTTTTTTTAAATTAACTTTTTGTTTTTAAATTTTATTTTAAATTTTATTAATTTTTATTTTCTGCATTTAATTTAACCTAGTTTAGGCAGCAGTCGGCAGTTTTTTTTTACAATTTTTTTGTTAATTTTTTTGTTTTTGTTTTTAATTTTTTTTATTAAATTTATTAATTATAAGTTTTTGTTTTAAAATTTTTTTTATTATAAGTTTTTGTTTTTAAATTTTTTTATAAGTTTTTGTTTTTATTTACTTTTTTTGCAAGTTAATGGAATATTTATCTAAAGCTCTATATTTCGATTACAATAAACAAGCAATAATATTATAATAATATAAATATATAAATAAAATTATAAATAAACGAGAGATACTGTACTCATAATACGAGACATAATGTGTGCTTTTTATTTAGCGACTCAAGTCGACACAAGCGTCATTCTGTCTCTTTTTTCAACATCTAGTGAGCAACAAAGATAGAATGACGCTTGTGTCGTTAACTGGAAAGCATCTATTGTACAATAATGTTACAGATAGCAATTTTCAAGGAAATAATAATATAATGCAAATATTTACCTGTTTTACATTGTTAATAGAAACATCCATTTTCTTATAATGTTTATTATTAACACTCTAATTTTCGACACTTTTATAAAATATACGACGAAAATGTGTAGTAGAAAACGCACTGTCGTTTTAATATGTACACAATAACATAACAACATAACCTAACTGTATTGACCGCTACTTCAAAATGACATATGGCCTCAGCAGACTAGTGCGATAGTGTCGCGCGATATCCAATGAGCGTGCAACAATGAACAGAAAAGCTGTACGTTCTGCCGAAGCTCAATAGATGTAACTGGAAGTCACTAAAATTCCCCATGCGGATGCATATCATTGGTTAATCAATTTCCTTTGTAACTCAGTCGATAGCCAATAAGAGGACATATAAATGTAATATATCGTTTTTT
>NW_020210485.1:0-1738 GCF_003070985.1 Temnothorax curvispinosus | reverse complement strand
AAAATTGATTCTGCGCCGTGCGCAGTGATTACTACAAAATTTATTCTGCGCCGTGCGCAGTGATTACCACAAAAATTTATTCTGCGCCGTGCGCAGTGATTATCATAAAATTTATTCTGCGCCGTGCGCAGTGATAACCACAAAATTCTGCGCTGTGCGCAGTGATTACCACAAAATTTATTCTGCGCCGTGCGCAGTGATTACTACGAAAATTTATTCTGCGCCGTGCGCAATGATTATCATAAAATTGATTCTGCGCCGTGCGCAATGATTATCATAAAATTGATTCTGCGCCGTGCGCAGTGATTACCACGAAAATTCATTCTACGCCGTGCGCAGTAAGTTTTACTATAATAAAAAATACGTTTTTTAAATATGAGGTTACAGATTGAAATTGTGCAACTGGAGTAATTATTATCAACACATACGTACGCATGGGTGGCATTTATATCTTACCTGTTAGAGTAGAAATAGATATTCTCTAATAAGGAGATGATTGCAACTCGTGTGTAATACAACAGCATATCTATTATATATAGGTAAGTGCATTTTCATTCTTCAACATTCTAAAAAAATTTTTTAACCTGACGTTTTAGGGAGCTGTAATTTAGATAGCTGACTTTTTAGTGGATACACCCTGTTTCGCATTACTCCGTGGAGGAATCCCACACTACCCTACTAGTAAGGTGTAATGCATTTTCTTTAGCCATCTAATAAAAATAAAAAATAAGAACACTTTGGGATTTAAAAATTTTTAAACCTGACATTTAAGGTAACATTTTCATTTTTTATTTCAGCGCTTCGGATCCTAATTCATCGATAGAACTCTGGGAGAAGCTATCAGAAGCGTAAACTATAGATTTTCAGTACTGAACGATTATAGAAACGCAGCTAAAGTTTACAACAGTTTGTATAATTTTTTTATTACAGGTGTTCTTTAATAATAATGATTGTGTATGAATTAGGATAGTCCTTTCGGAAAACGGCATGAGACAATAAAGAAGAGAGGAAAGCAAAAGAAGAAAAAACGAGACTGCCATTAAGCGAAGCCATTAAGAATTTTACTACGAAAAGAAATGAAAAAAGAGCAACAAAGGAAGGAGGAAGAGAATAGAAGAGTTGAAAGGGATAGAGAAGGATAGCATAGATGAAGCCTACACTTCAGAATGAAGAAAACGAGGAAGAACTTTAAAAGGAACAACAGGTATGTTACTTTGTCAATGCAAAGTTGTAAAATTAATTTTATTTTGTAAATGATTGCATTAATTGCTTTAATTAAATGCTGCGTTATCTATGTTTACAGGTACTATTCCTTAAGAGCGCGGCGAGCAAGGATCAGAGGACGAGAATGGAGTAGCAGAACGGAGAGAAAAACGGACAGGATGGAGAGAGAGAACGAAGGATAAAAAAAAGGAAGAAGAGGTAGAGAAAAAGGATGAAAAGAATAGAAATAGCCCGAATTGTCACAAGGCGGGTGTACGCTTGAACTTATATATATATATATATATATATATACTAGTATGCCCCGCCGAGCTTCGCCCCGGAGAACATGTCCCTGGTAACCAGTTTGCCAGTTCAGATGCGTCCCGAAGAAGTGCGCAAGAAAACAGTCCAAAATTGCGACAAAAGTGCATAATATCTGTGACTGAACGAGTACTTACTGTACTATTGCAGTAGTCTGCTGTAAGAAGCTACTGTGAAATTTTATACTATTTGTTAAAAGTAAACATGTAGCAGA
>NW_020210484.1:0-1719 GCF_003070985.1 Temnothorax curvispinosus | reverse complement strand
GACCACGGGCCAACTTCTCGCGTCTACATGGATTTTTTTATTATAGATAGATCTTTGCATACTGGTCTTTTTTTTTCTTCTTTTATCTGTTATTTATACATATATAGTTTTTTAATAAAATATTTTGATTGTTTACTATTAAAAAGAAAGAAATACAAAAGTGTTGCAAAGTGGCATATTACCCCCCCCCCCATGGGAGTAATATGCCACATTGTTATGTCCTTTAGTTTATTAATCAGCTCAAATACAAAGTATTGCTTGGTTGACGCAGACTCGGTCATACATACGCTTACATGAGAAATCGTACTACTACTACTAAAAAAGGTAGAAGGGCAACCCTATCACAAGCGGAACTTAGGTGGCGCGCTCAGCGGAAAAAAGAAGGAGTAGGACGTCGTTTGTGATTCGCTATCTTCTAGTAAAAATGGCGGTCCATATCCAATACGGCCTATTTCAGGTCGGGTCACTAAAATACGCGGCCTGACCTGAAGCCAGGTCCGGTCGCTTATCAACTGTTTACAGCAGGCGGGCTAAATAATTTAGGTCGAATTTGAGGTACAGGCCGCGGCCTAATTTCAGGGTGTAAACGTAGCCAGTAAAAATTGATGTATTATAGTGTTTTTGTGTATTTCAGATAAGGAAGGTGGAAGTTCAAAAGACTCTCTTAATATTATAGACATCAGATATATTTTACAACGAACATTAGCAATGTCGGGGAAAAAACTTGTCGGTCAACGTCAAATTCCAAAAAAGGCACAGATATCAGTAAATAATTCGGTACAAAACATATCGGATGATGACTTTTTGGAAGAGGGGACATTGCATGATCCTGCAGAGAACTTGATCGATGTATTAATGGAGGAGTCAAAACTATAT
The DNA here is from genome assembly GCF_003070985.1 of Temnothorax curvispinosus. NCBI lineage: Eukaryota > Metazoa > Arthropoda > Insecta > Hymenoptera > Formicidae > Temnothorax > Temnothorax curvispinosus. The sequence continues at coordinate 843 of NW_020210484.1, read as the reverse complement.
CTTATTTTTTAGTATCTCACTATGGATCTGAAAAAATACATGGATAGTTTGGGCAATAAACTGTTGGAGCCAGCTATAGTTAAATCATATTTATATCAGGTTTGTTTAAATATATTTTGTCTCGTGATAATATTACATTAGCTTTTATATTATTTTATATGCTTAAATCGCTTTTATCAAGATCGATCGTGTGCTAATACAGTTGCTTACCATTTCAGATCACACGTGCAATTGTTGGTTGCAATTCTCTTCTGTCACAAGCGTAGAATACTGCATCGCGATTTAAAGCCACAGAATTTGCTGATCGATAAAACCGGAATTATCGAAGTAGCAGACTTCGGACTTGGGAGGGCATTTGGAATCCCAGTCAGAATATACACACACGAAGTTGTAACTCTGTGGTACAGGGCACCTGAAATCCTTCTCGGTGCTAGATATTCGTGCGCTATTGATATGTGGAGTATCGGATGTATCTTTGCTGAGATGGCGACTAAGAAACCATTGTTCCAGGGAGACAGCGAGATTGATCAGTTTTTCAGGATATTCCGGTAAGATTTTTTTATACGTTATTATAGAAATATTTCTCGGATTGTTTAATGATTATTTTGTCTTGCAGAATACTAAGAACGCCTACAGAAGAGATATATGGCCAGGCGTAACGCAATTGTCAGATTACAAAGCGACATTCCCCAATTGGATGACGAATAACTTGGAGTCGCAAGTGAAGACGTTAGATGCGGATGGATTGGATCTGTTGCAAGCTATGCTCACGTACGATCCTGTGTACAGAATATCTGCACGGGCGGCATTGAAACATCCCTATTTCGGCGATTTGGATACAAG
>NW_020210483.1:1280-2783 GCF_003070985.1 Temnothorax curvispinosus | reverse complement strand
TTTTATAAATGTAATGTTGCCAGATTGTGTTTGTTGTCATGCATGAATGATTCGCAGTTGAACCTTTCTTTGACTCCCTAATCGACCGGCAAATCGCGCAAAAAATGGCCATTCAAGGCCATATTTTGTAAGTTTTGGGTAATAAACTAACAAGGAAACCTCGCAAACTCAAAAATTCTGATTTTAATGAAACTTCCCACACATGTAGGAAATATAAAAAGATAAATTTAGAATTTTTTTGTTGCTGCCCAAAAACTGCTTTAAGGGGTGAAACCACCACTCATATGTAGAGCGGCTTTTACTTTTCTCGATATATCTCAAAAAATATTTGAGATATCAAAAAATGTTTCTTATAAAAGTTTTATAGTAAAATCTCCTCTATTCAACAACATTAATAATATTTTTCAAAAATAATTTTTTAAACAAAATTTTGATTAAAAGTTAAATAATTTTTTTTTAAATTTTATTAATGTGGTTAAATAGAGATGTTTTTACCATAAAACTTTTATTTGAAACATTTTTTGATATTTCGAATACTTTTCAAAATATATCGAGAAAAGCAAAAAGCCGCTCTATATGAAAAGTGGTTGCACCCCTTAAAACCGTTTTTGGGCAGCAATAAAAAATTTCTAAATTTATTTTTTTACCTCCCCTACATGTGTGGAAAGTTTTATATAAGTACACCTATGTGTATTTAACCGCAACAAATAATTTTTTCAAAAATTTATTTATTTTTGCATTTCTTATATATAAAAATCTGTTGCATTATTGAATATTATAAAATAAAGATACTTTTATTTTAGCGCCAACTAAAAATTTCTAAATTTATTCACTAGTACGTACGTGCGTACGTGCGTGCGTGCGTACGTGTGTGTTTTATATAATACCAGCTGGTTACCCGGGCTTCGCCCGGGAGTCATTTTTCTTAAAACGACTTCATTTGTGTTTCAATATCCTTAATCAAAAAAAATTTCTTTATCAGGCAATTACTTATCAAGCAATTGCAAATAATTCTTTATATACATTCTTATTCAAATCTTTTTCTACTTATTTATTATTAATTAAATTATAATATTTAAAATTGCACAATATATTTTTTATTTAGTATAATTACATTAAATAATTGTACAATTATTGTAAAATAAAAATGGTTGATAATAAACATTTAACTTTACAGTTTTCTTTACATTTTGTCCTTTTTAAAATTTATTCATTTTATTCTTCTTATTATTCTTGTCATGATTTTTATCCTTTCTACGCTTTAATTTGTTATTAGCCTTCACAATCACATTACAATTTTCTTCTTTATCATCCTTTTTACTATTTTTATGAACCTCCACATCACAGTTACGCCCTTCATTTTCCTCTTGCATTCTCTCAAATTCTAATACTACATTTACTAGCTGGTTACCCGGACTTAGCCCCGAAGGACATATGTAATAAGACACGCAAATAGTCTCTCTCTCTCTCTCTCTCTCTCTCTCTCTCTCTCTCTCTCTCTCT
>NW_020210483.1:611-1270 GCF_003070985.1 Temnothorax curvispinosus | reverse complement strand
TCTCTCTCTCTCTCTCTCTCTCTCTCTCTCTCTCTCTCTCTCTCTCTCTTTCTCTCACCCTCTTTTCCTCTCTCTCTCTCTCTGGAAAATTTCGTAACCGATTTCCAAAAAGATACCGGTTTCCGAAAAGATCGGTAACGAAAAACTATACAGTTTATAGCACTCACCGGGAAATTCTACCCCTGTTTTATATACAATTCTTTAAAATTTGATCAATTATTTCCCGAAAAATTCGAAAAACTTCTGATACCGATTCCCAAAAAGATCGGTAACAAAAAATTATATACTTTATAGCACTCCCCGGGAAATTTTACCCCTACTTTATGTATAATTCTTTGAGATTCGATCATTCGGAACCGGTTTCCAAAAAAATCGGTAACAAAAAATAATACACTTGATAGCACTTCCCGGGAAATTCTACCCTTACTTTATGTATAATTCTTTGAGATTCAATCAATTATTTCCCAAAAAATTGGAAAAATTAAAAAAACCTGTTTCCAAAAAGATTGGTAACAAAAACTATACACATCATAGCGCTCCCCGTAAAATTATATCCCTACTTCACATACAATTTTTTAAAATTCGGTCAATAAATTCCCAAAGAATTGAAAAAATTTCGGTACCGGCTTCCAAAAAAATCGGTAACAAAAAATTATACA
>NW_020210483.1:0-511 GCF_003070985.1 Temnothorax curvispinosus | reverse complement strand
GAAAAATTAAAAAAATTAAAAAAACCGGTTTCCAGAAAATCGGTAACAAAAAACTATACACATAGTGGCATTCCCCGGAAAATTCTACCCCTATTTCATATACTTTTGGTAAAAATTCGGTTCAGGGGTTTGGGCTGGGCGTTAATGAGTCAATCAGTCAGTCAGTCAGAACATCTTCCTTTATATATATAGATAGATTAATAATTCATCGAGTCCGTCTTCTAGCACTAAAATTTTGTAATTATAATACTAATCCTATCTATAACAAAACTTTTTTTTCTTGTAAAAAAACTTGCCGCTGCTTTTTTACTCCTGTTGCATTCTTTCCTAAATTATGTTTATTGTTTTTTTATTCAATCAAAAATCTTAGTACTAATGTGTTTAAATTTTAATGTTTAAATTTCAAAGTCTAGCAGCGCCAAGTTTTTTTATAAGAAAAATTTATTTATTTTGTTTTAAATAAATATTTTTATTTTGTACTGTTACTTCTTTAATTCTTTGCAATTAAAAT
>NW_020210482.1:0-1271 GCF_003070985.1 Temnothorax curvispinosus | reverse complement strand
GTCAGTCTAAATTTTACCACCGCACGGCTCTGAGATGACACAAACATCTAACGAAGTATGCCGTTTAACGAATATTTTATATTGTATCGTTTGATCCCGACGCACAAATATGTAAGTTTCTGATTGTATAATTACGGATTTTTTATTGTTTTTTACTTATTGCGGAGTACTGAAATTTTTCGTTTAATTTTTAGATTCGGCGTAGTTAGGGCATTATGCCTGACTAATATATTTGTGAGAAATTTATTTACGCTTGAAAAAGACCGGATCCACGGTCAAAACGTAGCGTTTTAAATCAATAAAATTTGGCCAGTTGGGTCGCTTACAATATCTCTGTTAATTTTAATTATTTACTGGCGACTCAAACTCTCTAATACAGCCTTTTAATATGAATTATTATGCATTAAACATCACAAACGCGTGCTACGCACGCGCTATTTAGATTTAATATTATACTATTACATTACACTATTAACATCTTGATACACAAAACTGTCAAAATATGCAATAACAAATGCTCACAAAGTAAGAGCAGTGAGAGAACCAATTGGCATCTCGGAAACGGCAACAATTAAATCTTTTACATAGCTTTTTTTAAGAGTAAATGCGCACTTTCTTATATAATCTGGCAGTTTTCACAACAGTTGGAAATTTTTACGACCATCGTGAAATTTGTTGCGGTATAAAGAAAGCTTCAACGACTATCGTCAAATCTACCATTACATATATTATAGTTCTAACATTAAAAATTTAATTACGTTTATATGTTTACATATATCGGGTGTTCCAGACCACTCGTCCCACCCGATTTATTCGTAAACACGACATTTTATAGAAAAATGTTTCAGACAAAAGTTGTATGGTTTCAAGGGCTACATAAGATGGTGTCATTGGTTTGACTTTGGATAGACGTTTGAAGATCACATAAAGGTCACCTTCAATTTTTTAAATAGAACCCCCCATATTGTAGTATATCGTTTAAAAGAGCATAAAAAAGCCGCGTCCGAGTCAAATAATAGATCAACTAATGATCTCTATTATTTAACTCGGCTCTTTTCAAGTGAAAAGGCATTTATGACGCCGTGCGTACATACACAATGGGTGCGTTTAGCAGACACAACTGTTGGGTTTGTCTTATCAACATATTTTGGTTTATTGGTTGGTTCTAAAAGTAAGAGCCAATCACGTTTGACTGCTACTGAGCGGCTTGGTTTGTTGAACGCGACAATGCTACATATATTGCTAGGAATGTCAATCTTTTGAACCAGAGC
>NW_020210481.1:0-1816 GCF_003070985.1 Temnothorax curvispinosus | reverse complement strand
TATTGATTCATTACTATTAATCACTGCCGATTAATCGACGATTGAAAATTATTACGATACGTCATGACCATTTATAAAATCGAAAAACTCTGGCTTATTATTCGGTGTGGATTTGTCACATGAGAACGTGAGGTGCGATCCACGATGAAATTATTCATCCGTCAAGCTACAGCAGTATGAAGACATCGAATCTCTACAAGGTAAGTGAGTGAGTGACTGAGTGAGTGAGTGAGTGAAAGAGAGAGGGACCGTGTATGTGCATAAGCAATTATTGAGATTCGTATTTTTGCGTAAAGATACATAACAGTCTCGCGATGCGCTTATACTTGGCGCGAGACTGTTATGTATCTTTACCCAAGAATACGAATCTCAATAATTGCTACCGTGTCTCTTGATCAGCGAGTGTAGCTGATCGCAGCGAGCGCCCTACTTAACGCCCGCGTCGGACGGTGAGTTGCGCCGCCCCTGCCTACCTTCTGTACGCGCCCCGTTATTCGCTAAATATTTTCTCCAGTAATTCAAAAAGTAAGCTTCGGACAAAATTTTCGTACAGGAAAAATTGTCTTAAAATCACTTCAAGAATACGTCTTTACAAGGACGCGGGGTTGTTCTGAATCACCCTGTATACTATCCAAAAAATGTTGATTCCTCACATAAAAAACAGTTTCGACGTAAAGAAAATTATGTACTTCAATGATGGAGCAAAGCAACATTTTAAAAATAAATTCCAGATGATGAACTTAATTCACCATCAAGATGATTTTAATGTTAGCGCTGAATGGCATGTTCATGCGACAGCTCACGGCAAAGGTGCTTCGGATGGAATTGGTGTTTTATTTAAAAGAGAAGTTGCGAGAATTAGTTTCACATGTAAGCCAGTTGATGCAATATTAACTCCAAATAAACTTGTTGAATGGGGGCAGAATTATTTTAAAAATATAACGACATTATTTTATAGTCGCAAAGAACACGAAAAAATTGAAAAGTTCTTGAGAAAAAGATTTGACAAGGCTCCAGCTGTACCAGGGATATTAAAACATCACTGCTTTATCTCAAACAGTAATAAGGAACTACTTATAAAAAGGTATTCTCTCTAATGCTTCTGCAGGATCAACACTTGTCCACAACGTATAATTTGTTTTAAACAAATCACTCGCCATATTATATCCATCATTTTGAATGTTTAAAATTCAACTTTGGATTCATAATCAGCGACTCCAAAAGTCCCCGAGCAACGAGTTTCAAGCAAATTCGTTCGTTTTTAAAAAAATTCATCCGCCATATTGGATCCGCCATTTTAAATTTTTAAAATCAGACTTCGGATTCATAAATCAGTGACTCCAAAAACCCCCAAATAACAAGTTTCAATCAAATTCGCCCGTTGTTTGAAAAATTTTGAATATGTCCGCCATTTGGGGTCCGCCATTTGGGGTCCGCCATTTGGGGTCCGCCATTTTAAATTTTAAAAATTTGATGTCAAATTCGTATTTAACGACAAAAAACTCCCGAGTAAAAATTTTCAAGCGTATTCGGTTACTTTTTTTGATTTTGTATATGTATATGTACTACAAATCTGCAAAATTTTTTTAATTGTCCGCCATATTAGATCCGCCATTTGCAATTTTAAAAAGTGTCACTTTGCATTTACAAGTAGACATAATAACCTACATTTTAAGCCTAAGTGGAACCTTTTTGGTTGAAACCATTTTTGGACAGAGGGGGTTTTCTTGTGACGTAGAATGCCCCTATATAATATTTATATATGTATAGTAATTTTATATATATATATATATATATATATATATATATATATATA
>NW_020210480.1:0-4588 GCF_003070985.1 Temnothorax curvispinosus | reverse complement strand
TGGTCCATGGCGCAGACAACTTTTCTTTTTTTGTGGGCCTGTGTAATTCTCAAGTCACTCAACTGTTCGTATACGCGGCATGAAAATACTTTCGTTGTCTTATAAAAGTAACTCCTTTTCGTATTTACTGCTAAATATTTGTTAAATTTTGTTAGATTATTACACGTGCACGTTACGGTATTTACAATAATTCTCAAGTCACTCAATTATTCGTACGCGGCATGAAAATACTTTCGTTGTCTTACGAGTTGTCTTATAAAAGTAATAACTCCTTTTCGTATTTACGGCTAATATTTTCCTTTTATACTTAATCTAATTTTATTCGTCAAATGTAAGTATCATTGTTATTCTGATTCTATGTCAACTGCGCTATTATTTTACGGAATTTCAAAATACATGAATTGATATTATATGTTTTATAATTATATTACGTATATGCCTATCAGGGGAGGAGCTGTTTATCAATTTACTGAGACAACTAAGTTCTTGTTATCCTTGTTCACCTCGGTTACATCCTAACTTCTTAGTTTCATACTATTTTAAACGGAATTAAAACTTTGTTCTTACATGGAATGAGAAAGAAAGCTACATTTTAATGTTATAAATAAAACTGCATAATTTTATTAATTCCAATAATAAATCATATGTGAATAAAACTTGAGTGCTTTTATTCAGACTTTATAACGAGAAAAAATTTTTGAATTACTAATTTTTAATTATAGAAATCTGCATCAAAGATCGCTGTCGTCGATAAATTAGCTGCTTGTATGATAATAAGTCTATTGTAAAAATCAAATTTTTATCAATAAAATATGCAGTTTCCTGTGATAAAAAGCTCTTTCACACTTTATTTATTTTGTCGAGAAACGTCGGACGTCCATTATAAGAAAATATCCTATAGTTGCCTTGATTTTCTAATAATAAACCATAATGCTTCGTCAATGTTTTAAAATTATTCATTTATTAATTAAATCATATTATATATTTTAATATTGGATATATTATATTTGATATTAGGTTGTTGATATTATTATATTATTGATTATATTATTTATATTAAATTATTGATATATAAATATTCTCAATTATGCGTGTCCCCAAAATGTTCATGATATTCTGAATCAAAATGGAACAACTTTCTTCTCGTTGCAGAAATTTAGATAATACGCCGTTTCTTGTTCAATTTTTGAGCAAACGAGGTTTGATCAACAAGAGAAACGTCGAAATATAAATTCTCTCACAAATCGATTCTGCATATATCAATATTCTGATATAAATATATAAAGATAATGTCAATAAGTTAATAGTTAATGTAATTATATACATAAATTTTTAATGTCTTGCAAACATTCTGATTTTCCGATGCTATTGTCTCAATATTTTCACGAAATGATAATGAGATGAAAGATTGAGATGTAGATTGATATAAAACACGTATATTTATACAAGATAAAATTTACATTTCGATATACTTCTTTGATCGAGAATCTCATTTACCAAACAGTTGTTTATATGACTAAAAAATGCATCACCTCGATTTTTTTGCAAGAGAACAAACCTGCTCCAGGAACATCATGGTACGCTTTTCATACGATTATTCTGGGATCTCGTACGATTTGACGTTTTGACATTAAGAAAACATGTAGTTGTTTTTGAAAAAGAGCGCATAATTTGCAATATGCTGTTACATATTTTATTTTTAAAAGCGACTATGAGTTCTCTTGACACAATTCATCCCATTATTCTTCTATGTAAAAAAGTATTTAAGAAAGGTAATCTAAAAATGAATACTTTGAGATATACATTTCACATTTAATGTCAAAAAATGTGTCGGAATAAGATATCTTCTAAACCATTAACTTTCTGTTAACTTTATTTGAATACCGTAAAGCAGAATGAGTATCGAATTATACAAGAAAAAATCGTACAACTCCGTTTAAGAAAAATAACGATATTTTTTAAATCTCAGAGAAAGAATTCATTAAATCACTTCATTAAAATCTCAGTTTATAAATAGAGACTACATCAGACTACATTAAAAACATTGTATTTTTCAATAAACCGTTCTTGTATCAAAGAGATATCATGTAGCAGCATCATTAAAATAAGTACAGAGAAATAAAACATGCGAGACGCATGTATACAGAACGAAATTGAAGGTTTCTGTTGAAGACTCTGATTTAATATTTTCCCTATGCAAAAATGAAAATAGCATTTATCCACTCCATCTTGGTGGGAATAATTTTATACGAAGTAAGAAGATATTGCGAAATGCATTTTCATTTATATCAGTATATAAAATAATTACACGTAGCAATATATAATTTATGCAACACGTGCATGGAAAGTGCCCCATTACGCACGGTACGCGTGCGTGATAGACCACTTTCCAGGCACTTGCAACATAAAATAGGGAGTGTAAGCCATGTGTAAAGATGAAAATTCCCGGGTGCGGAGTTTACGCACGAGCCGAAGGCGAGTAAAGATGAAAATTCCCGGGTGCGGAGTTTACGCACGAGCCGAAGGCGATTGCCGGGAATTTTCATCTTACCTCACTTGTTACACAAATAACTATTCTTCTTTATGCAAAATTAGCTCCAAAAGAATTTGCAGATATCCTTTTCGTTCCCTGTATTATAATTTGTGATTTCTATATATCAACTTAGGTGTCGTTCGTACACTCAGTTACACCAGCAATGTATTGATGATATTACACAATCCTGTTTTCGGCCAGATTATCTATCCTGCCTACAATGCAGACGAAAGAAGAAAAAAGAATTAATTCAAGTCGTATCAAACCCTATATATCTATTATTTGATTTACGTCACTTTAAATTTAAATGTCGTTTGTTTATTTGGCTGCACCAGCGATATAGCATCGCGATCCTGCTTTCATCCAGATCACATTCTGATCACATAGGCACTCTACCTACAACAATTCAAACGAAGAAGGAGACGAGAACCAGCTCAGGTGTATGTATTAATACAACCTGCTAGCACACAACACACGCGTGTAGCACGACTAGCACGCGCGGGGATGTACACACGCGCTCGCGCGCACGCGGGATTTAAAGCCCAGCGGCGGAAGATCGGGAGCACCGAAACGGCGCGGCGCGGCGCGGCGTGCCGAACTCACCCAGAAATCGTTGATCCCCTCGTATAGATTTTTCACGAGTTCCGTGAACGGTATGTTGCAATTGGCAATGAAGTAATCCGGCGGCAGGACCGCGTCGTGGAAGATGGTGAGACCGAGGAAGACCGCCTGCTGCACCTCGTGGATGAACGACTCGTTCCACACCGGGTCCGAGGTCTTCAGCTTGGTGGTCGTGCGCGCCAGGTGAAGCTCGTCGACGTCCAGCTGCACGTACGGATCGAGCGTGGGCTCCTCCTTCTCCTTCCAGAACTTCCGCTGCTTGTCGGTCGCCCTGAGCTTCCTCGCCTCGCAGATCTCGATCTTCATCTTGCCGGAGAACATGGTGAACATCCTCACGACGAGCCGGAGCGCCCCGCCGTCGACGACGACGACGACGACGACGGAGACCGGAGAGACGAGTGGACACCCGCGCGGACAGGCGGACAGGCGAGAGGCGGGGAGGCGCGCGCGCGCGGCGCGGCGCGGCGCCGAGGAAAATCCGACGCGCTCTGTCCTGTCCTCTGGTCGACCGTCGCGGACGGACAGGTGCCACCTCTCGTGGTGAACGCGCTTATATAGAAAATCGCGCCCACGCTTGTTACCCTACCTCTTCGCGCGTCTCAATCCATCCCTCTGTCTCGCTTTTTCATCTCTTTCTACCTCTCTCCCGCCGCCGTCGCCGCCACCGCCACCACCGTCGCCGTCGCCGCCGCCGCTGCCACTGCCACTGCCACTGCCGCTGTGTCAAGTGTTCTTCTATGCCTATGCCACCGCCACCTCCTCCTCGTCGTCGCCCTTTCCCTTTCCTCCTCCGCCACGGGCAGTACGGGCACTAACGAACGCGGTGCAATTATGAACACTCCGCTGGGCGCTTGCCTTGCGTGCATAACAGGGACCAGCAGCGCGGCCTGTTCGCCGCTTCCGTTGCTGATCGCGGCAGCACGACGGGACGACGACGGTGCGACGACGACGATGACGACGACGCGACGAGGACGACAAGTACCGCGGGAGTACACGAGTACAGGGCCTGCCCTCGTTTCCTTCTTGTCCCCCTGACACCCATCGGGGCTTTCCTTTCGTCTTACCCCCGGGTGTGCCCCTCTTTCCCACCTTTTAGACTCTCGTCTACCCCTGTCCCTGTTTGAGAAATCGGCGACACGTAAATCGGCGAATCGCGCGCGCGCGCGCGCGGGGGGCCGTCACCCCCGCTTTTTCAACGGCGAACGCGGGACGACCTGGACGACGTATCCATGGGCCGTGAAACGCGCGACACTCGGCCTGTCCTAGGCTGCCTCGCACCGACCCGAACGGAATCGAGGACCGCTCGATTGCTCATTTACGTTCCACACTAACGAACATCGACCGCATTCCAGGCCTACCACGGACGGCTCCGGGTGCCTAGACTCCCCGTGCTCCGTTCACGGTGGAGCTCGTTCGGTTTTCGTCTAGGGAGCG
>NW_020210479.1:0-2020 GCF_003070985.1 Temnothorax curvispinosus | reverse complement strand
AATATGCTATCGGAAATAAACAGATGTACTTAGCATTGATGCAAGCAGCTAATTCGCCGGGCAGACAATCCGGGATGTGGCCTCGCAATCCTCGCAAGGGAAAACGTCGTCTCGTCCTTCGCCGTGAATACGTCTTGCTGCTTCCTTAGATTTATCTCCTCGGGAATGTAATTCGTCCTTTTCTTAACTTCTGTATATAACGCACGCACGCACAGTGTAACGTTCGCGTACAACTGTTCCAAAATATTTCCCTTATATATCGGGAATACACGATTATGCGGGTCGAAGAATTCAGCGATTCCCGAAACGATGCTTTCGCTACCGAATATTGCGACGATCTGCCTCGCGCGCTTTCTTCGACGCAAGCACGGACTGGAATCAACAAAACACGATCGGCCTAACTTTCCTCACCGCGCTCCCCTGGCCTTTGTCGCTACCCGAGCGCTGTTGCTAATTTCTTCTATCTCGCTCTATCTTGCAACTATCTAAACAGACGATATTAAGGTTTAAAGTTCAAAATATAAACCTTAATATCGTCTAAATGGTTATATTTATGAAAAAAATATAAGAGACCTTTTTTGTAGATTGTTAAATTTTCTACAAAAAAATCTACTGATTATTTCATAATTTTTGATAGTCGATATGATACAATGATTCATAAGAATGATTCATTCATATGATTCATAAGAAGCAAAAACAAGTTTTATAAAAGTTATCAAACTTTAACTTTGAATATCTTTTGAACGGTTGAATTTATGAAAAAATAATAAGAGATTTTTTTTGTAGAGCGGTAAATTTACTACAGAAGATCTACGTGGTGTTGTGCTTTTGGGTGCAAGAAATATCTCTCGTGTAGTATATAAAAGACTTTATTACTCGTCACGCGTACAGTCGTGCGGGTGTCCGAGAGAGGAGTGTGTGTGTGTGTCTGTGTTGCTATCGCTGTTACCGACTCGCCGAACTCGCAGTGCCTCTGTCTCTATCTCGCGTGCCCCCTACGACTTCTCTAATGAAGTATCGCGCAACATCCTCCCCTTTTTATAACGAAAATTAAATTGCTCAATATAAACTTATAGGGTATAGCTCAAACAAAACTAACGCGATTATTTTACAATCGATGAGACTAACCTTTGGTGTACTAATACATAAATCAAAATTCCAACTTAAACCTCTCCACTTTCTCTGATTAACACGTCGGTTTCCCTAAATGTTGATAATGTAATCTTCTCGGCGTGTTATGTTGGCGACTACTTTGTTGCAAGGGTTCCGGTTGTTCAGCCGGCGCTGGTTCTTTATCCGCCTTCTGCCGCGGCTGATCTTCATTATCTACTGTTCCCCAATCATCCTCATCTTCATCGTCGTCTTACATCGCTCGTCTGGTTGATTCCAAAAAACTCCGGTTACGTCGCAACAAGCCTCCCAGGTATCGTACGTCATACGACCTTGGTTCAGTACGACGACGCACAACAGTGCCATATGCTCGCTGGTCCTTCATCCATACCAGTTCACCCGGCATCAATTCTGGTAACTCTTGCACTCGATGTCTCTTGTCGTACTGCTGTTTGCTGCGAAGCTTTCCCGCCCATAACTGCTGGCGGTACGCTTTCAGATCAAGCCATTTGGGTGTTAGTGTCATCGCCGAACATAACACCGGCGTGCGAAGTTTTCTTTCCATGAGCAATTCACACGGGCTGCTGCCTGTTTCCAGAGGAGAAGTACGATATACCAATAAACCCAGAGTAGGTTCTGTTTCTTTCTCCAAGATGCGCTTGACTGTCTTTACTGCTGCTTCAACTTTCCCGTTGCTTTGTGGATATCTCGGGCTACTTGTAACTATGGCAAACCCGAAATTCTCGGCAAACTGCTTGTATTCCTGGCTGCTGAACTGCGGGCCATTGTCTGAGCGTACCTGCTCTGGAATTCCGTGTCTCCCAAATATGTCCTTCATCTTCGCGATCGTGTTTGCTGCTGTCGTTGATGACATGTATACGACCTCTGGATACCTAGAGAAACAATCAAC
>NW_020210478.1:0-10101 GCF_003070985.1 Temnothorax curvispinosus | reverse complement strand
TGTTACACTTATTATCAGATACCCTATATATAGACGAGATAACAGGTCAGACACATATATACAAGAATATACAAGCCACGCTCGTGCCTCAATTTATTAATCGCCAAGTAATTAGTTCGAGTTTTTCTGTTCGTTTATAAACATTTTCTCACATGCGCTTCTCGTATACTCGAATCTAATGGCGAAGCACGTTCGTAGTATTAGAAAGAAGAAAAGGAAATTGATCAATCGCGCTTTATTTTGGTAAGTGCGAGATATAAGTATTTTGCGAGACTTGGCAAAACCTTGTACATAGACGTGACACGAACTACGGCGGCGTAGGTGTTCAATGTAAAATATTTACGATTTTTATTATGTGTGATATCTTGTAAATTTGGAAACGTAGATAAGCGAGTGTAACATTATTGTAATAATTATTTTCGTTGTGTATAATATGCTTATTATGTCAGCGGAGAAGAGAATATCAACATTTGTCGAACATTATTGTACTATATTATATTTGTTTTGCAGAAAACCTGAAATATATTGACAAGATAGTATATTGGAATGCAGTCTTACTTATTTTAGATACTGAATAATCCTACACGTGTACGTAGTATGTATTTTTTAAAAAGTTTTATAATTGATATATCTCTTTCTACAATAGTCTGGACATGACAAAATTATTTGTACATTATATATTGATATATTTACATTCATAGATACGATAATATCGCAGACTTATTATCTCAATATACACGATATCAATAATAATATCTGAGAAATTAATTTTAATGAATCTCATTAAAATGATCTCGTTAAAAATATATGAAATGCCTAATTGCGTGCACGGAATCTACACAAATAATAAATTGTTTTCACAAATAAATAAAATTTTTACTTTCAATTTAATTCATATCCTTCCCCCCTCCGTTTCATACGGTACGAATAATGGCAGACAGAGAACTCGCGTGTGTGTTGGGTCTTCGAAGATTCCAAGACAAGATTATAAAAATCGTTTCTTCAGTGAATTATAGATATTGTATAGCGGATATAAGGTTCTTATTAAACTGGCCCCGAACTTGAGGAGCATCTCGTGGGGCGCATTGAACGGATAAAAAAAAACTGGATAAGAAAGGGGACATATATACAGGAAGGGTTCGGTTGGCATGGCGCCACGACGTGTCTAGGCACCTACGCGGGAAAGAGAGAGAAGAGAAAAAGTGGAGGAGATAGCATCGGCATCAGGACGACCGTGGCGTTTTATTGCTCGATAAGCAGATGAATTCGTCAGATAATTTCCAGGCCCGATGCAGATGATTTTATTAGCTAAACCCGTACGAGAGAGACCCCGGAATTCTTCGGGTCGAGGATTGAGATGACACGGGCTCCGGGAAGATCACCAGAGATAAGACGAGATACTGAGGGAGGTCCGGCCAGGTGTCCTCGCGTGAATTCGTATGATCGATGATTTACGGATATGCTAATCTTTCGCACGGTGCGCATTATACGTTCGTTCACTCGTCCCGATTTGTGATATACAACGCGCGACAAGCGATCGACAAACGATCGACAAACGATCGACAAGCAAACTCACAGTGAACGAAGATGTGTGTTCGAAACAAGACGCCAGAACACGTGAAAGCGAAGGCGACGAAGCAGGACGGTGGACACGAAAAATATAATTCCCGTCCTTGGATACGTGCTTTTGTCTCGCTGCCCCCGTCCACCTCTTTTTTTGCCTCCCCTCATAAAAGCGAGATTCGTATTAAAAAGGCACGGCACATAATTAATGTCCGACGGTCACGAAAGATACGGAGCGCGAGCCGACGCCGGCATCCTATATACACGTGCCGATTTATAAAGAACATGCATTCCTCTACTCATACACGTGTTCACGTAGGCGCGTATGCGCGTCGCGTGCCGTTGGACCTGATCGTTGAACGAAGAACCGCGAGACTTGCGCACGTGCGTGTTGAAGTTGAACGCGGGCATTCTAAAAGCGCTTACATTAAATTCTTTAAATTAATAGCAGAATAATTAAACGCACGAAATGCGTGATGCGTTCTGCCGGTATTCTTCACAGCTCCGTTTCCCTCGCTGTAGAAGCTGTATTATTAGCTAGCTTTACTTTTTTTTATTTTCTTTTCTTTTTACGTACCCCTTCCGGCTATTCTATATCCGAATTCGGCGTACAAAAAAAACTTGAATTATATGAATCCATTAATCCACATAAGACTCTCGTACTACATAGTGTCTACCGATTTTATGAGATTTTATGACTAACATTTGATTCGTAAAGTGACTTTGTATTGCAAATGTCACATTAAACTATTTCTAGTAATTACATAACGCGTAATGTTTCCAGATTCTCAAAAACGCAATGGTACGTTGACGTCAAAACTTTATCATTTACGTTCGTGAAAATCGATTAGATTAGAAGAATCCATCGAGTCGCAGCTCGTGGACATTATCGCCGATGCACTTCCGTAGAAGCGGTGTAAAACGATGTAAGAGGATTAAAAGGCTCAGCCGATTGGCTCCCATTACCGGTCCTGTCCAGATTGTAAATCCTCCATAAAGCCATTGATAAATCACGCGCAACTTCGTGCGGGCGCGCGACTCGCCTTAACGATCGTTTCGCAAGTCTGCGTGCTTACGGAAAAGCAACGAGTTTTAAACCCGAACCACGATCGCGTAATCGAATCGCGCAATCTCGTGTCGCTGATCGAGTAATTAATCAAAATTTCTGATGACAATTTCAATCAACCGCTATATAATATATGTATAATACAAATTCTAATTAATTATTTACCAAAGAAAAATCTGTGTGGTATTTAAATATTTATCGGTAAATTACCGGTTTCAATGGCGTCACAGAATGTAAATTCTGTATAGCACTAATAAATCATATACAGAATTATGCGAATTATTAAAAAAATATATAAGATATAAAATTGTAGTAAAAATTTTATATTTTTACCACAAGATAGGATTTAATAAATATAATAAATCAGTAAAAAATCAAGCATAACATCTAATTAAAAATATCTATATTATTACATTATTCTGGATGTCCCGCTTCCCGCTCAATGCTATATATGTCTAGCAGTCACTCGTGCAAGGTGATTCACAATAAAAACTATGTTTGTAAAAAATTAAAGTAATCTCAATATTTTAATAAATGTGAAAATATTAATGCCATCGCTACCCGCGAAATAGACGCAACCATCGCTGTCAAAGGGTTAAAAACTGCTCTGCTGTGAAATAGTAGACGTGTGTCGTGCGTTCCGGAGCCGGATCGTTCATGTGCCTCTGTTCAATGAATAATGCTCAGCCGCACCAGTGTGTAAGTACACTAAGCGTCGTAAACGTTTTTACATTCGCAGAATACATTTCATGGAATTATTTTTAAACAAATGTCTTCCATCTGTGTATATTTATGCATCATTTATAATAGAGAAATTAGACAATGTTGAGCGATAATGAATAGCTAGCATTTGTCATTTGCCATATTTTAAACATAAAATTAAAAAATAAATAAATTATGTTTTATAAGCTATTTTCTGTATCAAATTAATTTATAAATTAATATTTTTTTTATTTTTATATTTTATATATTAAATTTAAATTTGAGACGCGTGATGTATCTTATCGTCACTCCGAAATCTTTACTTAAAACAGCTGCCGGTATAAAGTTTATACCGGCATAATTTCGAAGTATCGCGCAGTTTATCTTCTGCCAGCTGACGAATAATCTGACGAAACAGAGTAGAAGAGATGTATCGTTATATATTGACAACTCATACGATCTAAGTTTATCATATGTTATCGCTCATTTTCGTTGTCTTTTCTTCCTCCAAGAATTGAGTGCGCAGATTTCGTGTACGTCGCATCTAGACGCAATGCTCTAGGTCAGTCTAGGTTGAAAAGTGTCAGTTTAGTAAATGTTAAGGCGTATACAACGCCTAGTGTACACGTGAGGCAGCTACGTGGGCGTGTACGTGTGCCGGTATGATCTACGGGGGTTATTACAACGGCAACGAGGCACGACGCGAGTGCTCACCAAGGATACCATCGATTCTTCTCTACTCTTTGGCCCCTGCCACGATATAACATCTCGGCCCCGACCATCGTCGGTGTCGGAGTCCTTACCGGAGTAAATACACAAGTCGCGGTCGACTGCTGCATTCCGGCCGTAACGGGGTGTCGCGAATACGTGTTTTTTGTCTTTCTTCTGACCGCGAGAATACATCTCCGGGACGTTAAAACGCGTAACGTTGACGAACGAGATGAACGAGCGAATGGAATCTCTAACGATTTGTCGCACGAACAGAAAGAGACGCGCTACACATAACAATTTTCTCATCACTTGCAAGAATAGATACTCGCGCGAAAATGCAAAGGTTTAACAAAATATACGAAATGTGAAATCTGCGACTCCGAAATATGCGACGGCGCGGCGCGTCGTACGTCGCACTCGTCATCGCCGATAATTGAAGTTACTCCGCAAACCCGCTGAGAGTACTTTTTGTTATTCGTGAGCGTGAAGTATTATCGCAAAGGAGGATAAATGGAGAGAGTCCGCGAGAGTGGAAGAGGCGCGAAAGAGGAGGGCCAAGCGAGCGTTTACCCGTCCGCTCCGATCCGGTGAATGAGAGGCAGCGGGAGAGCAGGAGGGAGAGAGAGAAAGGACGAAACGAGAATCGAATGAGAACGAGAGCCGGAGAGCGCAATTTGTAGTCGCTCTCATTTGTCACCGCGTCTCCCCTCCCACTGTACTCCCTTCGCCCTTAGTCACCTACCATCTTGCCCGGCTCCTCCGTGAGAGAGAAAGGAAGATTCCACTTCTCCTCCTTCCACACGTTATATCCATCCACTATTTCCACTGTTACCACCACTAGGTAGGTAGATAACTCCCTCGTCCTTCGATTTTACCTTCTCCACCCTCTCTGTGTCGCTTGCACGTTCCTTCTATCGTTTCTCTCGCGCTCGACCCCGTCTTGGATTCTCGCAGAACAATTCTCACCAGATAACAAACAGATACGAAGATACATCGTAATACACAGATGCGATCATAATAACGCGTGCGTAGAATTGATTAAAAAAAATAAATTGCAGCGAAATCAACATATTGTAAAATAATCAGCTAGCACATAAGCTGGAAACTTCATATTTAGAATAAATCTTCTCCCTAAATTTTTTTGTTAAGAAATTATATTCTAAAATTTTGACATCTAGTAGCGAAAATTTCAAGTTATAATAAATTATTTAATTCCGTTTTTTCTCTGGCCATAAGACGAAAAAGAAAAGAGGCAAATAAAAGGAAGCGAGACAACCCTGGTTCGATTATTCGATAGCGCGAGCCAAACACGATGACTGCACAGCCATGATCATTGTAATAATTTTGTAAAATGTCATCCGGTCTCGCCCAGGAACCGTACCTTCTTCGATACTCCAAAGAGTTAGAGTCCGAGGAACCTGACTGGATTCAGCGAACGACGCATTTCGGTATATTAACACGTAACACATCAAGCAACCATCACACGGGCGCACCTGCGCCGCGTTTAAAAGTAAGGGGCGCGCATACACGCCGTGCGCTTTATTATTTATACCCTGTAAAAGTCGCGTTTCCTTCTTTTTTTTTCGACTCTCAACGCGCGAGTCGAAGTGGAAACCGAATTCACGTGGCCCGGTTATAAACGTCCGCGTAAATTCGAGGCTGGTTAGAGATCGTAAAGTAGCATGATATGGCCGAGATACGGGTCCCGATGGCGTGGCACAGAAAATCATAAAGTCGATCCGTACGCCCCGCGGAAGGTCGGTGGGGTCCTGGCCTCTTAGGCCGATTGCTCGCTGACTCTCGAGTTTATTTGTCTTTTCGTTTCCCGGCCGCCAGCGCGAGCCTTACTTTGTCGCGTCTGGGTGTCTCGCTTATTAATTACGGCATATTCGCAGTCGTGTATTAACATCACGGTACATTCCGGAGAAATTCCCACTGCCAACGGAAAATGAAATTCTTCCGGGTCTTCTCGGGATATTTTATTAAAAATTTATTTATCTGTATTATACGCTAATTATATTATATCTGTGTTTTTGTCCACTTAATAATTTAATTATTTTTAACAGATAACGCAATTCGAATTATTGGAAACCTTAAAATCCAGCATACACTATGCACTATGTAAATAATATATAATTCTATGATAGAAAAATATATATTTCTCACATCGGAGAATTATAAATTTTTATAAATATATCTTGTTTTCATATATATAGAAGCATGATATTTAATTATAATTTTTTTTCGAGATACTTAGCTTATGCAAAATATATCACTGTGTATGGCTAATTTATATAATTAAGCTATTCTTATTCTTTCCTTATTATTTTTTATTATCTTTCATCAATAAACATATTATCATTAGGTTGTATATTAAATTGTTGAAAATTTATATTTTTGGAGCTACAAGGACAGATATGGAACGACGGCGACGTTTCACTTTTGTACATTTGCATCGTTTAAAAATTTTCTTGATAGAAACAAAAAAACGCGTGCTGACCTTTATTGATAGCGGAAAACAAGTGACTTAGACGTCTGGATCGACCTGTCCAACACAACTACACATAAAAACGATACTGACGTTTCAATGTGTGGCTGCCACAACAGGACGTCCGCTCTTATTATTATAAATTATTTATTTGCATTTCCAAATGATCCTTGAAGAATCACGGTATTATGCTAATGCAGAGATTAACATATAGGGAGGCCTGGCGCGATATTTCAACTCGCCTCACCATTTAGACTGTGGGAGTCTAGCCAAGGTATTTGATCTCTCCACACGACTCGAAAGAAAGGCGCGGGCCGAGGATATTTTATCATTTCTCCTGTTACAAAAAGGCATCTACGAGACTCTAAGAAATTCCTACGGACGGAGAGAGAACAATGCTCTCACGCTGAAATATTTACTAGTTAATCGCTTTTTGGTACAGCAAAATAGTCAATAAATAGACGTTTCTTATTTTGACGCAAAATGTCCAATTAAAAGTAGAGAAAACGGATACGATCCACATTTTTAGAAATTACCTTCATTATAGTAAATCGACCAACTTTTCTTATCCTTAATTGTTTCTTAAATAGTATACATTCCTTTGAGAATGTAATCTGATCAAAAGGGATAAAAAAGTTCTTACAAAATGTATTAAAGATTCGTACCTTTATTGAATCAGCATCTGGATGGAACCCGGTACTTCGCGACGGACGTGAGGATTGAAGGACAAAATCTCTAATCTGTAACAAAGATTGATAACATATTATGAAGATCGTGTTAAGAATCAGAGCTAATGACGTGTAAGAATTATCATACTTATTAGGGGACAATAAAAGCACGGCCCTCTTTTATCTAAAATTCGATAAGCGGCGAACATTCTAACCTTTCGCTAATTTATTGCAACGCAGGCCGGCGGGTCAGAGATTTTTCGCGCAGCCTTCTCGCGAGAGGGCTGTCGGCCCGGAGCGCTCATAAATGACTTAACCAAACGTAATTAACGATGGCCTATCATTATGTAGTAGCGGGACCACACCCTCGTCACATTATATGTTTATAAATCAGCCCGGAACGGCGACTAAAAACACGACGAAAATCGAGTGTCCGGAGGCGCCTCCTCACCACCGACCCTCCCGGAGCAGGTAGAGGAATTCTTATGCTAATGATTTTATGATCGTGGAAATGAATGCTCGTCATATTTTTTTAATCGCCTGGGTTTCCACGTACGCGAGTCCGCGGGACGGCGGGGCGAAGGCTGGGACTCGGAAATCGTTCCTTGTCTCCCACTGCCTACTTTATGTCCACCCGTTTTTTATCCCCGTTGTTACAGTCTTACGGCTATGCGCCCGTCTTATATGCGCTGTCATAATCGTAAAGTAACTCCGAAAAGGACGACTTTCAGCGTTTCCAAAGATTAAACAAAAATGTTGGCGCGGACAAGCTTAAACTCAATAATTGAATGCGGAATACGTTAAACGAGGGCATTAAGCGGATGTCGCTTAACGTGAATACAAATAAGCACGCGTGTATATGGCAATTGAAATGTAAAATATGAATGGTTAAAGTCGGATCAGCAGGAACGATAAATATAGTGAATCATCATCGAGAATTTAATTCCATGTTCTTATTAGATACGACTTGTTCAATTATTTAAAAAATTCATGCAATCGTATCGTTTCTTTTTCGATTGTGATTTATTCTAAAAGTTTAAAGAGTTACTATTTTAGATGTTTAATATTAAAATAAAAAAAAATTTTCCGGTAAAAATTAATTCGTTCAGATTTGCACATAAGTCAGGATATTAAGATCAAGCATTCTATGATATTCTGTATCAAAAAAATTTACTTTACTGTTATAATAATCGATTTTTTAAAAACTCTATTGTTTATCAAACTGTCGACAGCGTCGGTCGTACTCGAGAATTCGGTATAGGACGCTTCAGTCGTGCCGTGCGAAGAAGATGTCAAAATAAGTGCAGCGAAACGTACGGTAGGATAAGTATTATGAGGTAACAATTACATTGTGCTGCGGCGCGAACCGCGTATGCAAATGAAAGATCGCCGTAGACAGTGCCCACAAAGGTGCTTGAGCGAGTAGCGACTCTCACACTCACGCATTCACGGGCAGGTGTACTAACAGCTGAGTCCAACCACCCACCCACACACATATACGTACACATACATACCTAGGCTAACCTGACACCTTGATGGATACTATCGTGTCCCTTTCTTGCGTTGCATTGCATTGCATTGCGCAAGGTGCGTCTGTTACGATTGCCCTCTCTAGCGAAACTCACGATGCAACATTTGAGAGTGCATTGCATAAAGCGAGTGATGTAACGATATAAAAAGACGCTTCATAGGTATAGATAAATTAGAATATCGCACACAGCTTTTCCCATACGAAATGATTACGAAATAATTAACAAATATAAATATTATAACTAATGTTCTGATTGCGAGCAGTTAATGATGGCAATGGGGATATTATAGATTGTTTCTGCAACCATTAATTAATGCTACCTCACCTACCTGATATATAACTTAACGATTCTGTCTTCTTCGCGAAGCAACATTAAATAGTAACGAATAATGAACTCAACAGTAGTTAAATCTAACTAATGATATATTCGAAATGTTATATTATTAATATTATATATATATATAAGTACATTTAATATGAAATTATATTTGTATAACATTTCGAATATATCATTAGTTAGATTTAACTACTGATATATTGATTTAACTACTATATATATAATATGGTTCAACTTTTTTGCGCAAAGAATACGATAGAAAGAAATAAGTAGAAAATAAAATGTCGGCATTTACAAATATCATCTTAGGTCATCCTGCATCAATAATTCAATAATAACAGAAGCATTTCTTTGCTATTCTTTGCTATAACTGCAATTATTAATAATGATAAATTTTAGAAAATAAAGTATAAGAAAAAAGCGGAAGTTCGAAAGCCTAAGAGTATTATTTCATTCAGGAATAAAAGTGGCGATCCATGTTTGTAAATGACATAAAGAAAAAAGTGATTTCGTCCAGTGCGTCCTTCCAACTTCGCGACTCAAGAGTCGGTGACAAAATCGCGTTAATATTCAAAGATAGTGGCGGTTGTTAAGTGCCTGAAATACAACTTCCTTCCGTTGTTTGAGTGCGCCTGACTTACAATTAGGTCTTTTCCTTTATACGCCGACGAAACTGCGGATCATCCTTCTGGATGATTGCGATTTGAAGCTCTCCTCGTACAGGCGCGCGTGAACTGACGAAAAGGATGTCAGCCCGATAACAAAATAAAATTCGCGGGCAGGTGGCTGACTCGCGGGGCCAACAGGTTAAGAGCGCGCGCTCCTCGGAATGACTCGTATCGCACATGTTTCTCGCCGGTCATTTTTACGTGCTATATAGGTCAAAATTAGCATTTCCCCGCAGTTAATTGCGTACGAGTGGCTTTCCGGCAATCGGCGCTCTCTCTCCCTCTTCTTCTCGGTCTCTTTTTTTCTCTCTCTTTCTCACTTCCCGAGCTGCAGCGGCGCGTGTCAGTTCCGCGACGCGCCTTGCTT
>NW_020210477.1:0-2230 GCF_003070985.1 Temnothorax curvispinosus | reverse complement strand
TTTGGATTTTCCCTCGGGTGAGGAGATCTTTTTTGTTCGTACTTTAAGGAGGTTTAGTTGCTTCATCAGGGGGAGTAGTGGAACGCGGGAATTCTAGCAACAGTGTACTAGCCTTTGAAGTAGTGGGAGTGAAAAAGATTGCTCTGATTGGTCGCCGCGTATATTGTGCGTGCTGCTGCTCACGACCGTGGCAGTCTAGCAGACAAAAAATCAAGCAATTTATGTTTTAATAATTAATTTTTCTATGAAATGTGCGGTAACCTTCCCCTTTCTTTCACTCATTTATTTGTAAATTATTAAGTTTCATATGCATATTTTTTTTCCTTATCATTTGCATTTTTTCTTGCACTTATTTTATTCTGAAGGTGTGCAATATGTCATTTTCCATAAGAACCTATGCTAAAAAGTACAATTTTTGGAGTGGATTTTTTTCATAACGGGACGGTGAAAAATCCCTAAAAAATTTACATAATTCTATTTTGCATTCCAGAACAACATATTAAGATTTCATGAAACTGGCTGCATTTTTTTGTAGCGACGGAACCTCCTTATTAATATATAACTCTTTCCAAGAATCTCTTTTAATTCCTGTTCTAAAAAATCTCTGTATTTTTTTCTTTTACATATTCTTTCTTCAAGAACATTCTGTGATGCACTTTTATTCCAATATATTCTTATTCTAAAAATATCTAATATTTCTTTCAGATTATCTACAAAGTCGTTTCCTTTTCCCGTTTCTTGTTCCCTGTTTATAAGTTTGATTGTACGTGTTGCTTGGAAATTATAAACATTTTACAGTTGGACGACAGGTAACAATAAGTGTTTTTAATAGAACATTATATATATGTATATATATAATATTATTATATACATATACATGCACACGTATACGCACTTAAAAATTGTTAAAATTTCATGAAACTGGCTGCATTTTTTTTTAGCGACGGAACCTCTTTAATATATAACTCTGGTAAATTTCTACAATTAGGGCCCCAATGAGAAATCAATTAAAAAGAGGTAAATTCTATGTATTTTTGCCCCCCGAATCCAAAACTTGATAAAATTTGGGGGTCGCTTGTATTTACTAAGATATTGTGGTAAATATTGACATAAAATCATTATTTTTAAAAGTTAATGACTTTGTGGGGTAGACCTTGCTTCACCTTGCACAGTAAACATAATTCTTGTGTTCTCACAAAAATCATAATGTGTGTGCCCTGCTTTAACGAAAATTACAACTTCTATAAAGCAGGACATACACACGTATGTGTGTGCCCTGGTTTAACAAAAATCACTTCTATAAAGCAGGACATAGAAACGTGTGTGTGTGCCTTGCTTTAACGAAAATCATAACTTCTATAAAGCAGGGCATACACACGTGTGTGTGTGTGCCCTGCTTTAACGAAAATCACTTTTATAAAACAGGACATACACACGTGTGTGTGTGTGCCCTGCTTTAACAAAAATCACAATTTATCAATTTATCAATTTTGGCCACATACAGTATTTCACAACCATAAAATTTTAACCTAAATGGCACCGTTAATGAGTATGCGGACAACTTAATTTGTGATCAGAATATTGAACGATGGCGAGAAGTCCGAGCCAACATTCGACGATACGGAACGCAAGAAAAACATCTCATCGGATACATAGCAAAATTTTTTTTTAAACGGCGATACAAGTTTAGCGACAAAATAGTTGTTTTTTTCGAAGCCATTGGAAAATTTTTTCCACCGGAAGAGAATACAACTGACAATGAGAATAATTAATCCGTATTTGATAAATAAAAAAACCAAATATCCGAGTTTAGTGTTTTTTTCTCATCTTTTTCTTAACAATATTTTGAAAAATACAAACGACCCCCAAATTTTATCAACAGTTTTGGATTCGAGGGACAAAAATACATAGAATTTACCTCTTTTCAATTGATTTCTCGTTGGGGCCCTAATTGTAGAAATTTACCATAACTTTTTCCAAGAATTTCTTAATTTTCTAATTCCTGTTTTCAAAAATCTCAATTTTTTTTCTTTGACATATTCCTTCTTCAAGAATATTCTGTGATGCACTTTTATTCCGAGATATATTCTTATTCTAAAAATATCTAATAATTCTTTCAGATTATCTATAGAGTCGTTCAACCTATTTTCTTTTCCCGTTTCTTGTTCCCTGTTTATAAGTTTGATTGTATGTGTTGCTTGGAAATTATAAACATTATACAGTTGGATGA
>NW_020210476.1:0-4026 GCF_003070985.1 Temnothorax curvispinosus | reverse complement strand
TAACAGCAGCATTGTGTGTAAAGTAAGCATTTTACTGATTAACTGATTTACTGATATTGTAAAGGTAATAAAATTTTAAAGAGATTTATAAAAGTGCACGACAAACTTCTTGCAACTAATTGTTTGTTCAGAAAAACAATATTAATAAATACATTTTAAAATTTTTTGTATTTTCTTACATTTCGCATTTCCGACACTCCATGTTATGTTAAGTTTAAGAGAGAACCTTAAAAATAGTTAACGTGGGACCTTATATGTTTACTTAACATCGGGTTCGAGAGTAAAATTAAAACTGCATTATCTAGAAGTAAATAGTGAGTTGACTATCGTGCAAATATAGGTTCAATTAATAAACAAAGAGAGTTGTAAAAATTTAAGAAATAAAATTTAAAAAATACAAACATACACAGCACAAAGATATTTCAAATAAGAAATTATGTCAAGCAGTGTATATTACTAACCGTTACATTGACAAGAAAACATTGTCAAGAAAAACAATTGGTAATCCTTTGAAGAATGAAACGTAACTTAAGACAGCACGCACTAAACTGAAGTATGTTGAAACATATTGCACTGGGAAGGGTCGAACTGCACTGTGCACATGCGTAGTCCATTGTCGCCCAAGTCCCTTCACGCAGACTTTCTTCATGGAAAATGAACATCTGTTACATTATTGCCATATCCGAATCGATCGCTTAACCATACGCCTCCTCTCGCATAAAGGTGTTAATTGCCAAGTGTTTTGCTCTCACGATAATATTTTATTCATTTTGCATTGCATTTAAGGTAAATTGGGTAATTCAGGCTAAAAAGTAAAATAAAAAAATAATACAGCTACAGTACTAGCTAATATTCAATCGACAAACGAAAAAAAGAGAATACGTGAAGCAAACACTTTTCTGTCAAATATATATTAATAAAGAAATGATTAGTATCGACTCTCTGGATATCAGCCTCAATCGGTTTCTATTACTCGTAGTTGGTCTTTGGCCTTATGAGCAATCCAAACTCGTTTAAATTTAATTAATTTTATTTACTGGTATTTACACAAATTTCATTCTATTTCAGGTACATTAATTTCTTTAATTGCATAATTATATATAACAAAAAATTATTAAACTTTAATTTATAGCAATTTAAATGTTGCAATTAAATATATCAAAAACCACAATAGACTTGTAATGTTATTATTGAAATCTTTGTGTTTATTGTAATTTATTTTATATTGTTATTATTATTATATTATTATTATAGAGGTAGAGAATCATTATAATATTATAATAATTTAGATTGTACAAGAAAACGTTAAACAATTTTGTAATCCGTAATTTTATGTAAGATTCAATTTTTGTTCTGTTTTTCTATATAAAATTATAAATTATATAAAACTATATCATATATATAAAATTATAAAAAATTATATAAAATTATGATAAAACTCTCATTTAAGAGCGAAATCTCCAATATATAATTATGTTTTTTACATATATTATAATAATCATCCTTCTAAGTAACAATTAAAAAATCTTAGCTGTTGCTCATTCTTTATTAAAAATTTGTTAACAGAAAAGCTTCTTAGTTACTTATTTATTACACGGGCGCCAGTTCCAATTTCTTTTTTTACTTGAAAGTACAGCAATTTATTTTAACATAATATGGTTTCACATGAGTTTTCAAACTTCCATGCGAAGCGAGGTTCACCTCACATCGCTCGGTGCGGTTCTCATCATGTAGAATCGTATACAATGATATACTTCATTTCGCACTGTAAGCATTGGGCGGTGTGGGGTGGACTTCGCCTCATGTAAAAGGTTGAAAACCCATGTGAAACCATTTTATGTTACAAAATAACTTTCTCATAAGAATCGCCAAAAAAGAACCGTTAGTAATACAGGTTGGGTTTAGCTTAGAGGTTCTTTTAGGCTGAAAGTGCAGCAGAAGAGGCAAGAGTCCTAGGTAGCAAGATAACGTTTAAAGACATCTGAATGACGTTAGAGATATCATTAAGACGGAATTCATACGTCATTTGACGTCACTCTGCTACCTGGAGTCCTTTTTGTACTATTTTCACCTATACATTTTGGTCATTTATATCTTTCAGTACTGAGAATAGCTATTATATTTTTCAAACTTACTTTATGTTAATAACTTTTTAACAAACAACAAGTGACGAGTCAAACATTTCAAAGTTTACTTAGGAGGGTGATCTTTTGTAACATACACGGAGAGAATTTTCTCTTAAAATTTACCCTGAAATCATGATAGTTGTGGGACATGTACCACCAAGAACTTTATGCGGGCTATTCCGATTAATATCTATTATAATAAAAAATATTAATATCTATTATATATCAAAATATAAAATATGTTTGATTAATTTTACTAAAATATATCTATTTCAATAATTTTTCGAAATTTACCAATTTGCTTGGTAATTTTTATCACGTTGTTTGTAAAATGTCTTTTGTATATTTTAAATATTCCTTGATTGCTAAGTTGTCCCAAGTTTGTAGTGAATTTAATGGTAAAATATAACAAAAAATTCTCTCCGTGTACGCGAAAAGGACAAGATCATTTTAGAGGTGCTTTCTTAAACTGGAAGTTTAGTAAAATTATTATAAATTAAAAACGATCGGTAATCTCTGTTGGGCTGAGGTTCGGATAGAACACACACACTAATTATATGTAATATACGGCAAAGTATTTATTCGGTATAATATGTCTCACAGAACCAACGCAGTGTGCGTACAAAACGAGAGTGCACCGAATCGGGGGATAAAGAGCAATATATATATGTAAAGAGTAGCGCCACGATACGGCGAGAAACGCAAACAGAATTCACAGCATGGCGCGGTTTATAAAATAAAAGAAAAAGAATTATTATCAACTCTACTAAAGAAGAGCGCATTGATTAACGCTAGTCCTTACTCCAACAATCTCAAGCTAACAGTTTTCTTATTTGATAAAAGAAAATAGTATACTATGCACCAAGGAGAGAAAGTAGCGTTTTTCGAAGTGTGAAGTTTGCCGCCCGAGCCAAAAGCGAGGGTGGCAAATCACACGAGTGACATGAGTCTAAAAAAGCTTTCGACCCGAGGTGCACGCGATATTTTTCACCACACTTTTACGAAAAGTTCGACTTCCATGCCTAGAGTAACCAGGTGGTTACTTTCCGCTCGCTATGCCGGGTGGAAAGTATCAATTTTCTTCCCTAATAGGGAAGAAAGTAAGCCCTGGCGTGAAATTGGCCACTTTCGCCCCTCTCTACAGGCATGGAAAGTCGAACTTCCCGTGGAGGGGTGGTAAAAAAACAATTCTGTTAAAATAAAATTTGTTGTATAAAATTATGCTTTGCATTTGCAGTTCACAGTATTTGTGACTTCAAAATGTACTCTGGAATTACTCGTCAACGTTTTCTCTTCTGCATTATTTTGTATTATAATTGCAATTAAATATATTTCATTTAGTGTTAATATAAAAAACGTAAGTAAAACGATTATTATATTTTAAGTATGTACGCTATGCTTATACAAATAAATATTTTCAAATTTTAATATAAAATATGAATATAATTTTTATCGAACTTAATCAAAAGAGAGATATGGAATTTTGTTAAAACGTAGGTAAAATATTTGTTGGAACAACTGGAGCATCTCTATAATGAGTTAACTGACGAGAACGAAATCAATATCATAGAAAAGTATAGTAATAATGCGAAATGTTATACAATTATATTATTATGTAAGACAATTATTTTTGCAACTCATATGTTATAGCGGGTTATAGCTAAAAAGTTATTAACGAGTTTTCAATAAACACAATTAACAAGCAAAATAATTCTAAACATTTTTCAGTATTTTTAATGTTTGGCGTATCTGCTTTAATTCTGTACATTTTTTGGCCGCACATTTCCAATATTTTGTTCATCACAAACGGAACTCAATCATTACAATCGTTGCCATTTATAACCGAATATTTCATCGATAAAGAAAAATACTTCTATTTGATATTGTTCCACGCAAACGC
>NW_020210475.1:0-2403 GCF_003070985.1 Temnothorax curvispinosus | reverse complement strand
GGTGTGAATTGCATATCTTTATTATGATTCGTTGATTGTAAACGACGCCACAGTGGGGCAGAATCCCAAAAAGCTGGCCAAAACCTAAATTCTTTATAAATCGATCTGAAATTTGTTACTCGGGGGTTTTTGGGGTCGCTGATTACGAATCCGGGGTCAAAGTTACAAAATTCAAAATGGCGGCTGCAATATAGCCATATCAGAAGTAAAAAAGCTTTCAATGTGAAGAATAATTATTAGCTTTTGATAAAATTTGTTGTACTAATATCCTTGCCTATATTTATTTTAAAGAAACTCCCCTTGAAAGAAAGAAAAAGACAGTAGACGAGTTAAGCTATTGAAAAAGATTAAAAAAATTAAATTTATTAATAGCGCGTGTGCGAAGCGAGCGTACAATACCACTAAATATATAAAGTAGTAAATATATAAAAATGACAGATAAATTAATATAAAAATGACAAATAAATTAAAATAAAAAATTATCATCATCAGATAAAAAATCTTCATTTGTAGCATCCGTCGAATCTTCTGAAGTTGAAATAATTTCTTCTTTATCCTCAATTTTTCCATGTTTTACGGTTGGAGGTAATAATAATGTTATTGCATCTGACGACAGTGATCTAAGCTGTTTCAAAGGTAGTTGCCGACAACTCGATAGATATGGATCTGATGATACTAGAAATCTTGAAAAAATATCGTCCATAGTCTTTGTCTTTGAGTATTTGCGCGAAAAATCTTCACGAAATATTTTGAAGTATTTGTGACAAGACTCTTGGGCATCTTCAGACATTTGACCAATAGGTAACAATGAAGAAGCTATTATTTCAGTACCATGAATAAGAAGTTTGTGTACTGAGGTAGGCATATAATACCAAGGATATAATTGTACAAATTGACGAGCTGTTTCCAATGTATATTGTTTAAATCTTTCTTGGTTAATAATATGACCCGATGAAATAACTTGTAATATAATGTAAAAGCGATGAATAATGTTTTCTTCTACTCCTGTTATAGCTGCAGAAATACGTGAATTTTCGAAAAATCGTTGAGCAGTGTTGCCATCATTTGTACTTCCATATCCAGGCTTTGGCTTATCAACTATTAATCCTAATTCTTTCTTAAAACCTTTTTGAATGTTTTCTTTTCTTGTCTGAACCGATTTTTTTTCATGATCTTGGCGAGCCTGCCATTTTTTTATTTCTAATTTATAAGATAGATGTAAACAGCATTCAAAACAACGAATCCAAGCATGTAGTGATGATAAACCGAATTCAAAACTTTTTTCATTAATTGGCTTACTTAAAATTAAATCTATTTTATTAAAATCTTTGGATGTTGCTTGACATAGATAACAACGTTGCGTAGAAGAATTACTTGTCAATGCATTGCATACTTTGCCATCAATCATTGTCAAGGCAAGTTGATATGTTACAGATATCTTTTTTCCATCTTGATATGTTTCAAAAGGAACAAGTTCATCTATTTGTTTTTTTATATAATCTGTCTCTTGTATTGTAATTTCTGTAGTCTCGTGTAAAAATTGAATTCTGATTGGTCTGCAGAATCTTGGAGAAGAAGGTCTTGGATTTTTCCAAATAATAGTTGTTTCATTAGTCACTTTATCTGTATGTATAAATTGCAGTGGCACAATAGAAGTGAATAAAATACTTTCATCTGTATTTCTTTCATCATCAATGAATTTTTGTTTATATTTACTGTGCCCAGAACTGCCATCGCAACCCCATTTACAAATTAAAGATAAATTTTCACGTTGTTGATCGGTTAAACATTTAATTACATCCAACTGAGTAAGTAAAATACGACTAATCGTGTGATCTAGTAAAGGTTGTACTTGTATTTCTGCACTAGTTTCAGTTAAAATTATTTCTGCTTTAGGATAACAATTTTTTTTAGACTTTAATATTTCTTTGTATGATGGAAAAAGTTTGGATCTCTTTCGCAAGCAAGCATTTCGTAATAGTTGATATTTATTTCTTGAAAATTTAAGTTCAACAAATAAAGAAAGAGCCTCATCAGGAGTAAAAATATCTTCTTCAAAATACTGAAAATTTTTTCGATACCTTTTTGCTTTACTTGGACTGCTCGATGTCACATGCTTTAATATTTTTGCTGCATCTACTTTTCCTTCTGCTCGTAGATTCATTTGGGCTGCGTAAGAAAGCTCTTCAGTACTTGATTGTGTACGCAAATTTTCTGTCTTTCTTCGTTTACTTCTCTCACTAGAATCTTCAAAACTTGTTGATGGTCGACCTTCTATATCGGTTTCCTTATTTTCTTCTTTGAGTCCAAATGAAATAAATACTCCTAACCATTCACCATAGGTTTTAAAAAAGACAGATTCCGTTCTCTTACTTTTCTGCCACTTGTCTTTTAAATCAAAAA
>NW_020210474.1:0-2401 GCF_003070985.1 Temnothorax curvispinosus | reverse complement strand
AAGTTATGGGTCTACAGAGAGACAAAAATTTAAATTAAAAAAATTTATATTGTACAAAAATTTTGCAAAAATTTTTATTTCTATTTTTATACGTGTATTTTATTAATTTATATTTTTTTTCCTGTAATTTAAAGAGTTATATGTGAAAAATTGAAAGCGTTCTTAGAGGTTGAAAATCATACTTTCAAAGAATAAAGAACTAATTATTATTCATGTATTGAATCATTATTCATGTATTAAAAGTCAACACGCCCATAAAAGTTCATTCAATTTGAATATCTTATCGACACACTCCATTTTATTGTTTAAAATAATTTTTTATTGCTTACATTTATCGTCAAGTATCAAGGGCCGAGATATTGAAGGGCCAAAATGGTGTAAAAATCGGGAAATTTATAAATACTTTAGAATACAAAACAAGAGATTCAAGTAAAATACGAGATGCGTGTTATAAGTATATATGTACAATACACGTTGCAGGAATTCACAAAAGACCAGGATATTGTGAAATAAATAAAAATTATTAACATAAATATAAATATATAATTTATATATACATATATAAATTTATATATTTATAAATACATATAAATTTATATTATTATGTTATTAATTATATGTATATTTATATTTATAATTTATAATATAATTTATAAATATAAATTAATAAAAATCTCAATTCACTGACAATTTCACTGATCCCACAATAATTTGTTAGAATTGTTTGTTGAGAGTCACCTTTAACACTAATACATAAAAAGAAATACATAAAGAGAAATTATAATTCTGTTGGGGAGCGAACAAACATATTAATTCTTAAATTTGTCGCGAATGAAATGTTTTCACTTTCTTATTGCAAATATTACTCGCAATACGTAAGCAATACGTCCCAAATTTAAGTCTAAAAATGTAAAAAAGTGCAGTTTTCTTTAACATTGTATAATGCTGTCTTTTAAATGTCTTTTCCGCCCTTAGGAAGCTGGTCACTGCTGAGAATGAGTCTGATAACGATCCCTATTCGTCGTCAAATTCACAAACAATTTCATTCACTTTACATTTTTCTATTGCATTCAGTCAGGAATGAGTTCGAGATCTCATAATCGTATTTTATTTTGAAATTCGTCTGCCATTCTTTTCCCGCCTGCCGATGTTCGTCCCACTCGCGCGGATACGATTTACCTTTACGTAGAGCCAAGTGATAAGCCAGATACGGTAGTCTATCTAATGCGCAAGTCGGGCACGTGCAAAACGGTTGCGGAATTGTCGCCAGGATTTCCAGTAACATCAACTCCTCCTTAAATGAGAAAATTCTTGCAGTTCCATTGTATTCGTACTCGGCCGCTTTAGAAAATCGAAAGAAGTTTATCTCTATGCGCAGTGCCTCAAGATCAAGCACGTAACGCCTGGCGATCGACGAATCGTTCGCTCCAGCAAGAATCTCCTTCACCGCTGCTTCGAACTTCATTGTATAATTGAGATAATCTTTCTTCTCCTTTTTGATCTTTATTCTTTTAAGCATAGGTACGTAGTCGAATTTATCGCATATTCCGGCGACCGTTTTGGTCCTTTTTCTACTTGAAATCATGTTTAGTGCTAACGGAAACCAAGCTTCTATTATTACAGGGTCTTTATTCATGTCTTTATTCATGTTATTTTTTTATGATAACCTAACCTGAAAAAAAAACGATGATCACATGAAATGTACTGGTATATCTGATTACGACAATGTAAGATGGAAGTCGCAAGATCGTCCATGCGACTTCGATTTTGCGATTTCTATTAACTTATTGAGACGAAACTTTATAGAATAACAGTTAAAATAAAGTAGATTCTCGTAGCATGCTGTAATATTTTTACAAGTATTCCTTAAGCAATTAGGCGATAAGATATAATTAAAGGAGAAAGGTAATATACTTACAAAGTCAATACAAAACCGAATTCTCGAACGATAGTTTGAAGAATTGAGCAGAACGCTTAATACGCGACTTAATTCTAACTGGAAACTGAAGCAAGCGGTCAAACCTAAGACTTCTCTCGGTGTTTGGAAAGTTCAAGGATTATCTTAGGTGCCTTTAGACATCAACATTTACTTCAGTGTATCTAAATAAACATGTTTTCTTTCTTTCCATTTTCCTACTTGGCGCTAAACTCAGACCATGGCGCGGTCTGAGTCTGAATAATAACTGCTACTTATTTTGGAGCAATCATGACGCGGCGAATAGAAAAAAAATCTTATCGACACACTCCATTTTACTGATTAAAATAATTTTTTATTGCTTACATTTATTGTCAAGTATCAAGGGCCGACATATTAAAAAACCAAAATGATGAAAATCGGATAATTTATAAATACTTTAGAATACAATACAACAGATTCAAATAAAATACAAGATGCGAGTGT
>NW_020210473.1:0-2144 GCF_003070985.1 Temnothorax curvispinosus | reverse complement strand
TCTCTCTCTCTCTCTCTCTCTCTCTCTCTCTCTCTCTCATTGCTGTCCCTCTCTCCCTCTCTCTCCCTCTCTCATTGCTGTCCCTCTCTCCCTCTCTCATTGCTGTCCCTCTCTTTCTTAGTACACTGGGTAGCGTACACTTATTAGTATGGTAAAATAAGAATTTTTTGGAATTCTAGGGTATATTTGAAGAAAGAAAAACGGTAATGTTATTTAGGACAAAAAAACTCTCTATTTATTATTTCGTTGATAAAATGTTGGGAAATATAAACAAAAATACATATATAAATAAAATATATGTTATTTTTTTTATTGTTACTGTCGAAAGTAAATAATATTACATATAAAACCGTAATGCAATTGAACATACATATTCATACACACGCACACGCATACGCAATCGCACATACATACGCATACGCACATAAATATATTATTTTTATTATTTTTTCTGTGGGCCCCAGGCCCCGTCCACGATGACGATATCACGGACATGGGACGTCTCCAGAATCATGCTCCTATTACTTTGTACTAACAATAAGAATAATTCTGCATAAATTTTTATTTTGTGCCTTTATATCATATGTATTTTTCAAGCAAAGTGCATTTGCAGAATTTATGCGATGAAAGATGTGTATATATATATATATACACACACACACACACACACAGAGACTCACACACACATGTGTTTATCTATGTATATGGGGCGTTCCATGCCAAATCGGACACCATTTGGGTTTTGCATCTTCGATTTTTTTGAAAATTTTTTATGTTATAGTATTGGTTGAAAGAGGTCTCCATGATTTTTTTCAAATTTTTTTGTCGAACCGTTTTCAAAATATCGAGTTTTGAAAAATTACGTTACTTTTTTTTAAACGCCCATAACTTTACGAAAAATGGGCCAAATGGGACGTTTTTTTTTTTCAAAAAAATTTTTTTTAAACACTTAATAAAAAATATCAAAAACATTTTTTTAAACTGTATTTCTATAAGATTTTCAAATTTTTGACACAAATTTTTGATTTACAAAAAACACGTAATGATCGATTTTCTCCAAAATTTTTTATAAAAAACTATCATCGATTCCACAACTTTTAAGCCTAAATTTATAATGAGATAATGACGGAATCTATTTTTTTTTTTGATTTTTTAATTTCCATCTTTTATTTATCCGTGCTGAAAAATATCTGAAAAAAAATAATTTACACAGGAACTACTATTAATAATTATCTAAGACATAGAGTG
This sequence comes from Temnothorax curvispinosus, assembly GCF_003070985.1. Classification (NCBI taxonomy): domain Eukaryota; kingdom Metazoa; phylum Arthropoda; class Insecta; order Hymenoptera; family Formicidae; genus Temnothorax; species Temnothorax curvispinosus. Next base: position 896 of record NW_020210473.1, on the reverse strand, counting down.
ATTACTAAATAGTTTACAAATTGATTTCAGGAAAAAATACAGTGGAATTAAAGCGTTTATTATTTATGCTTAATAAATTTTTTTTTATTAAGTAGCGTTTATTTTTTTACACGTTTAAATATTTTAAAAATTCGAGATTCAACAGATGATGAAAATTGTTTAAATCTTAAAGTGCCTTCTCACAATGATATTTCTGCGTTCCTGTTATTGTCTTAGCTCTAATATGTCGCTTGTCTAATGATTCTTTGCTCTGAATATAATCTTTGTTAGAGAAGAACTGCGCATAGATATTTGGCAAAGAATTTGATTTTATCGCCCAGTTATATAGTTCTTGAGGAGTTGAGATTTGGTCGTCATATGGAAGTTGAAGACTTGCTCGTGCCGCTATTCTCTTAACAGTTCCTCCTACTCCATCACAAAGATCTTTGCCATGAGCTGTTGCAAAATAATGCCATTCAGCCAAAGTGTTCTTCATGAAAATTGAGATTTACAAAATTTTTATAATTTTTAAATTGTTGAGGTGCTCCGTCGGAAAATTTGCCAAATATCTATGCGCAATTCTTCTCTAACGAAGATTATATTCAGAGTAAAGAATCATTAGACAAGCGATATATTAGAGCTAAGACAATAACAGGAACGCAGAAATATCATTGTGTAATTCCAGACGGAGAAAGCACTTTGAGATTTAAACAATTTTCATCATTTGTTGAATCTCGAATTTTTAAAATATTTAAACGTGTAAGAAAATAAACGCTACTTAATAAAAAAAAATTTATCAAGCGTAATAAACGCTTTAATTCAACTGTATTTTTTCCTGAAATCAATTTGTAAACTATTTAGTAATCACTATGTCTCAGATAATTATTAATAGTAGTTCCTGTGTAAATTATTTTTTC
>NW_020210472.1:1802-5040 GCF_003070985.1 Temnothorax curvispinosus | reverse complement strand
TCTTCCGCCCACGCTGGGCAGTGTTCCAGCGTGTGCTGCGCCGAGTCTACCGCCTGTGCGCAGTGATGGCACTGCGTGGTCCGTTCCTTGCCTATTCGACACAGGTAACCGTGCCCGGTGAGCACCTGCGTCATATGGAACGTCAATCCGCGTCCCCTTCTGTTGACCCAGTCCTCGAGGACCGGTCGGGCGGCACTGACGACCCTCCTGCCCGGCAAAGCCGGGTTGTCCAAGTACTCTTCCCATTTGGCGAGGAGAGCCGTCGCGGCCTCTTGGCGTATCGCCTTTTTTACCCTGGCGCTGATCTCCACGTTCCGCCTCTGAAGCTCCCGCGTTCGCCGGAACACGTACGCGTGCTTGTCCGCCAAGAGCTCCATTGGAGGCAAACCAGCCAGGGTCGAAGCCGCCGCGTGCGAGGTGGTGCGATAAGCCCTAGCCACCCGTATGGCCACCAGTCTCTGAACCCGGCGCATAGGCGCTTTTAGGCTCTCGGTGGCCATCATTTTCGGTGCCCAGATCGGGGCACCGTATAGGGCTATCGAGTGCACCACCCCGGCGTAGAGTCGGCGAGCACCACTACCGACTCCCCTCAGATTAGGCATCAATCGGCAGAGACTGTTAGCCGCAGCCGCCGCCCTCGAAGCCGTGCGGGCGACGTGCTCGCCGAACCCCCATGTGCCGTCCAACCATAAACCGAGCAGCTTAAGCCCGGTCTTAATTGGGACGCGGACTCCGTCCACCATCAGGGACCCATCGACAGGCGGCTTCCCCGACAGACGGCGGTCATAGAAGTACGCCGCCTGTGTTTTCTGGGGAGCTACCGCGAGCCCGAGGCCCCTGATGGCTCTGACCACGCAGGCCACCCCTATGTTGGCCAGTCTTCTGGCCTCCTCCCATGTTTTACCCTCGACCCCCAGAAACGTGTTATCGGCGTAGCCGGTGACCCAGGAGCCGGGGGGAAGGGCAAGCCTCAGCACCGAATCGTACCCGAGGAGCCACAATAGTGGCCCAGTACTGAGCCCTGCGGCACTCCCCGGGTTATCAATCTCACCCTCCAGACCCCATTCTGGTCCATATAGGCCAGTTTCCTGTCCCGGAAGTAATCAAATAAGACCCGTATTAGATAGCGAGGGACGTCGTGATACTCCAGCGCCCTCGCTATCACGGGCCAGGGCAAGGTGTTGAACGCGTTGGTAGTGTCGAAAGACGTTCCTAACAACACCCCACCCTCCCTCCAAACGGCCTCCACGCGGGACTTGATGGTGTTTATCGCGTCAATGGTTGACATGCCCGCGCGAAAGCCGTATTGGTCCGCGAACAGGTTCGGACCGTTCCGGGACAGGTGCTCGAGGAGGCGTTCGGCGATAATCCGCTCGAACATCTTGCTGTCCTCCCCGAGCAAACAAATCGGCCTATATGCGGAGGGCGAGTCCGCCGGCTTGCCCTCCTTCGGGAGGAGGACCAGTTTGGTCATCTTCCAATCGCTAGGGAACCGCCCGGTTTTTAAGCAGTCCATAAACAAGTTCATTAGCTCACCGGACAGTTCCCCCGCGGCCAAGGCCCAGGCGCGGCCGGGTATGCCGTCAAGACCGGGGGCTTTCCCCCTCTTCATTTTCCTGACGGCCCTCAGGAGCTCCTGCTGGGTGACCCTCAACTCCTCGCTCCAGTCCTCTTCGCGATTTACGGCGAGGAATTCCCTCTCCCATCCCTCTTCTCCGGCAGGGAAGAGGGCGTCGATCACTTCCTCGAGGAACCGAGGGTCCATCGCTTCCGTTTTTGGGGGCGCCCTTGGTTTGAGTCTGTTCATAACCATTTTGTATGGGCGCCCCCACGGATCTTCCTCGAGCGTTTGGAGGAGCTCCTCCCACGCCCTGTCCTTGGCCACCCGTATGGCCCTAGAGAGGGCTGACCGGGCAGCTCGGTAGCCCTCTCCAGCCGTTTCTATTGAAACGCTACCGCGCCCCGCTCGCGCGCGCATCCAAACACGCCGCGCCCGGACGGAGGAGCGCCTCAAATCCGCGATTTCCCCCGTCCACCAGTACGCGGCGCGTCTGCTGACGGTCTTCACCCGGGGCATAGCTACGTCGCATGCCTGCGCCATTTTGCCAACTTGCGCCTTCACGCTACGCCCCTCCTCGGGCGGTGCCGCGCGCCATTCCGATACTATTATTGCCGCCGCGAAAAGATCGACGTTCATCTTTTTAACGGCCCATCTCGGCAATCTGGCCTCCGCGTCGCGACGGCGGGCCAGCACCGCAGGAGGGACCACCGAAACCTCCATTTCTATGTAGAGGTGATCGCTCAGGGTTTCAGATTCCCCGATTACCCTCCAACCGCGCGTAAACCTCGCGGCGAGGGGATTTGCCCAGGTGACGTCGATCACCGAGCCCCCGCGCGCGCGCACGCACGTCGGCGCCGAACCCACGTTTAATACGCACAGGCCCAACTCCGCCGCCCACGCCTCAAGGACCTGGCCTCTTCTGTTCGTGACGGGGGATCCCCACAGAGCCGATTTGGCGTTAAAATTTCCCGCCACGATTGTGGGCCCCGGGAGGTGTCTCCTGACGCAATTTTCTAGAGCCCCCAGAAACTCCTCGTATTGGACCAGGTCGATGTTCGGCGAGACGTACACGCCGATCACCGAGATGGGCTCCCAACGCGCCGCGACGCAGTGTTGTCACGCCGTGGGTTTTTCGACCCGCGCGAGAGCGTCGTGCGCATGCGTCAGCTGACGTCACAGCAAGTAACGTATACACTTCGGCCAAATATGAGGTATCGTCAGGTCCCAGCAAGAAAGGAAATGTGAAGGAAGTTGCAGGGGGAGAAGAAAGAGTTTATATTAAAAAAATAGAATGTAGTTAATGTAAGTGGTAATAACGAAATTAATTTATTTGTTATTTTGTACGTCTGCAGCCGATTTATTATATGAATACCAACATTTGTTGCTAGGGTAAGGGAAACTGCAGAAAACCTTACCAGTATTAAAAAAATAACATTGTACATAAGAAATATACATATGAATAAATACATGTGATAAATACTTCATATTGCCGCAGTCTGACGAAATGGAGGCATCTCAAGAAGGTTGCTAAAACAAAGTAAATTACTGATTAATAACAGATACATATAAGACAAGTCTCTACAAATAAAATACAAAGAAAATAATAGTGCAATTGACAATAAATAATTAAATATCTAAAAAAATATTAAAATAAATATTCAATAAATACTTAAAACT
>NW_020210472.1:0-1792 GCF_003070985.1 Temnothorax curvispinosus | reverse complement strand
TTTATCTTGACTATTGTTAAGAGAATATAAATTCTTATAATTGTGCAGTTCTAAATGTGTTGAATCTACTTTGAAAGTGCGACAATCAGTGTTATTAGTTTGGAAACTAGAACGTACTTTACAAACTGCGTCCAAAGTGGCGACATTAAGCCGATTCCTCTTTTTATTTTTCACATCTGTAACAATTGAAAAAATTCTCTCTGTTTCGGCATTGGAATGTGGAAGTGACATAACTGCATGTACTAAATTTTCTAAATTTGGAAAAGACGGTTCACCATTTAAATTCTTTTTTTGAAAAATATTATTTCACATGTCATCAAGTTCTAAGTTAGCTAAATGAATTTTATCCGCGTCATTAAATACAATAGGCAACGTTCTCCACTCACAGGCTAAAGCCGTAATATCGGAAATTTGAAAATGTCTTGCTACATTTCTCAAGTCTGGAAAGGTAAGTCTACTTTCGTCGCTCAACGCTATACTTGGATTTAAAAATGTCAGTTCTCGAAACATTTCATTATTGTAAGGCAATCGTTTTATCATTTCTTCTAACGCGGTTATGTAAAAAGATAAACATCTGGATTTTATTTCTATAACAAATTCCAAAGACTCTAATTTTAACAAAGATTCGCATTCGGGACCAACATATATTGAATTTAATGGTAAAAAATTTTGCGAGTTAATAATTTCCAGAGAAATATTTTTTAACGCCTCAAGCAGCAAGAAATTGTTACCTATCTGCTTTATTAAATGCTCACTACTCTCAGCTAATTTATGAATTAAAATGTTCCTTCCTTGAAAGAACGCATTAAACTGATTAAAGAATTTCAAACAATATTTTAAAAATAACATATATACTTTAATTTTATTATCATTTAAAGTATTAAAGATTGTTATTGCCGATTTATTTTTACTTTTAATAGTTTCCAGGTGGAAGTAATGTTTCAAGACTTCCCAGTTATCGAAAAGTCTAGTAACACACTTCTGTAAAACGAGCCATCTTGTACCTGATAATTTTAAGATTTTACGTGATTCTACTCCAAAAAAGCTCTGGAAATCGCACAGGATAGCAGATCTTTTTGCACTGGTCGAGAAATATGTAGCAACTGCATGCAAGACATCTTCACAAGAATCCGGCAATTTTGAACAAGCTTTACTCGATATAAGAGCTGAGGAATGGCATATACAATTTAATACAACAAGGGCCGGTACCTCTTTTTTTAATCTACTTGCAAAAGAATCTCGAACTCCTATCATCACAGAAGCGTTATCACAAGCCATTCCTACAATATTTGACAATGGTATTCCTTTACTTTTTAAACATTTTTCAAATGCAGAATATAATTTGTCTGTAGAACAATCCGTTGCATCTAATGCAACTAATTGTAATAATTGAGTAATGCACTTTTTGGTTTCTAATGATACATACTTTACTAAAATACAAAGCAACTTATCGTTTGAGATACTTGTGCTTTCATCTACTAAAATAGAAAATTTCTGACTTTTTAAAGTTGTAATAAGTTTATCGGTTTCGCGTTTTCCTAAGACATTTGTTATTAATTTTGTACATTTTGTTTTTGACATTTTCACATCGTTAATTACCGGTGCAGTTTTTTTCATTAAAGGGACCATGTGATTTACAGTTCTAAAAGCTATATTATGTTCCGCGTAAAAAGCAGCTATCTCTATGTCGGCTGTTTTAACTTTCTTAACATGGTCCGCATCTTTAATATTACATTTGAGCTTAGGCAATAAAGCAGATGGTGTGACATTACGGCTCTTACTAATATTCGTC
>NW_020210471.1:0-7644 GCF_003070985.1 Temnothorax curvispinosus | reverse complement strand
GTGTGTGTGTGTGTGTGTGTGTGTGTGTGTGTGTGTAAAGTTTGGATGGAGAAGAAAAGATTATATTGTTTTTTTTACATATAGCATCTATTTTTCTTTCTATTGCACTTGTAGAAACATTATTTTTTTCTTTTTTTTTCACTGGAACCTATAATATAAAAAAGCTTTTTTCTTAATTATTGAAAATGATTTGATGTTTTAGCTGTATCTATTTGAATGCTTTCTGTGTCATTTTCATTATGCATTAAAGATGAGATTGAATCATCCTCAATGTTAAACAATATTATATTTATGTTAGACAATGTGCTGTAATGTTTGTAATTATAATTACTCAAAAATTTTAATATATGATTAATATGATGTTTTTTATTTTCTTTCTATATTTACTGAAACAAATATTAATATTTTTAATATTTTTTAGATGATGGCACAACTATTGTGAGACGAAGCAATATAAATAACGTGGAACAATTAGTAGATGAGCCGTTTTATGATAACTGTGGAAGTAAGTAAAAAAACAATCTTAAATATAGAGAGATCATCTTTCTAAAAATAATTTTTTTAGATAATATTGTACACATATCCCAAAAAGGAAAACGAAAAGTTTCTGGACAAGTAAAACAAATATCTAACAAACGTTCAAAATTAAATGATAGCGCAGGAAACAAATTAAATTTTGATGATGTGGAATTCTTAATTCTTGAAGTGGAAAAACGCCCACCATTGTGGGATTATTCTTTACCTTTGCTACAACGCAAATCTACAATAAAACAACGGTTGTGGTCAGAAATAGCTTTGGCATTAAATGGTGAGTATAAAAATAATATAAAAAATATTTAAACAAAATAATAAATTTATATTCTTTGTAGGTAAAATAAGTGCAGAAGAAACGCAAAAAAAGTTCAAATCATTGCATGATACGTTTCGCAAAATCATACAATCAGAACAACGAATGAATGGATCTCCTAGGAAGGACACAATCCAAAAATGGCCTCATTATCTCATTCGATGAGTTTCCTTAAAGACTCTTGTCTTCAAAAAATGTAAGCATAAATATTTAAAAAAGACCAAAACCCGTGATTGAAAACGTCTTGACATTTAATCTGACCAAAACCAATGGTCGATTTGTCACGACACTAATAGCCAAACGTTGTCGACTATAAAAATAGATTTCTCGTTAATCAACTATTGGCGGAACAAACATATACTTTTCTATAAGTAATTTAAATTTATTAAATAATTATATGACATATATATTATTTGATTAATTCTAAATAATATTACAGCACGGTGTCTAATATAAATAATGATGATTCAAACTTATCGTTAATGGATGATGAAGATAATGCAGAAAGCATCCGAACAGGTACAGTTGTTGAACCATGTCAAATTATTATATTAAAAATAATTAAGATTAAAAAAAAATAATTTTTTTATATTCTAGATTCCAGTAAAGGAAAAAAGAAGAAAACAAATGATGGGTCGACAGATGCGATAGAGAGAATTGCGGACGCTATTTGTCAAGAAAAGAATATAACCTTACCTCCACCACCAGAACCTGACGAAATAGATTCTTTTTTAAGTTTAGTGGGATTTAGATTACAGAAAATGCCACCAAAGACTAGATTAGAAATAATGCAAAACGTATTACAATTAACGTATGAAAGAATTATCCAAGAAAACGTTTATGAATAATATTTTATATAAAAAGCAACATACAATAAGGTTTTTTTTCCGAAAAGCAATTCAAATCTACATAACGTGCATTACTCGAATATAAGAATATTTTATTTTTTGTTTTATGGTCAATGTTTATTATTAAATAATATATTTACATTTAGTAAATATATTATTTAATAATAATATATTTATGAAAACATTTATGAATAACATTTTATATAAAAAGCAATATAGAATAAGATTTTTTTTTTTGAAAAGCAATTCAAATTTGTATAACGTGCATTACTTCAATATAAGAATATTTTATTTTTTATTTTATGGTCAATGTTTATTATTAAATAATATATTTACATTTAGTAATCTTTAAAATGTTTGAATAAATATTTAAATGTTTCTAAATAAACTAAGTTGAATAACTGGTTATCAGAGGTTTTATTTCATTCCAACCCAATGTTTACATTTTTTAAAATATTTGTCATAATTATTAATTTTTACATTTTTATTTAAAAAATACAGTGTTATAATAAGAAAAAATAAATCATAGAAAATGTTATTATAAATCTAATATTTAGAACGTTATAATCATGGATTTTTTAACGCAATGTATCCTGTATAAAATATTTATAATTAAACATTATTAAATTGCCATGGTATAACTCCTTCAGTATTGAAATAATTGCAAAAGTTCTCACGAATTTCGATTGCGTTTCGTGTACTATTATTATTACCACATGTAGTAATATCTCTTAACGCGCTAATTTCGATGTCTTCTCTCCAAGAACCAGCAACAAACCCATCAGGTCTATCTTGATCAACAAGTGTGTCATCAACATATTGGTTTACTCCGATATCTTGAATACGAAGAAAGTTGTGCAGACATACAATAGCTTGTACAATTTTCATGGATTTTTCAACCGTACAAATAATTGGTCGTTTTAAAATTCTCCAACGGCTGACCAAAATACCAAAAGTATTTTCAATCGTTTTTCTGGCTCGACTAAGACGGTAATTAAAAATGGTTCGTTCTTGATTTAAAACGCCTTTTCCAGGATATGGCCGAAGTAAGTATTCTGTTAACTGAAATGCTTCGTCTCCTACAAGCACGTAAGGTAAAGGTGGCCCATTTATTGTAAGAGATGCTGGTTTTGGCAAATTCATTTCACGATTGTTGAATTTGTGACCTATTATAGAATCTCTAAAGATTCCACCGTCACTGCGTCGGCCATAACCTCCGATGTCAACAAAGGTGAAAATATAATCTGCATTGCAAATTCCAAGTAATACGATGCTATGGCTATGTTTGTAATTAAAATATGCAGAACCTGCATTATCTGGGCACTGAAAATAATTTTCAAGAATTTATATAATTTATCCTTACTTTATACATATATTATTTTTACATATGTATAATATACCTGAAGAAGAACATGTTTCCCATCGATTGCTCCAATACAATGGTTAAAATTCCATTTTGTCTCGAAGTCACCAGCAATGTTTAGCCAATTATCTGCATTCAAACAAGAGGGAAGTACTTCCTTCTGCAGACAATTCCAAATAGCATCACATGTCTCTTCAATGATGTTACTCGCAGTTGTTAATCCAATAAGGTATTGATATGACATAGATATCATTGAATCACCAGAAGCTAGAAACCTAATCAATATAAAAAATTCCAATTTAATATTTATAGAAAAAAAATTTATGTACAGATAAGATAAATGAAAAGTATATAATAAAATCAATTCTATAACCTTATTACTAACCTTAATGTCAAACATAGTCGTTCTGCTGCAGATATAGGCTCACGAATCACTCTTTGCTTCATAATAAATGGTGCTATTAAAATTAGTAACTCTTCAAATTGTGTAGGAGTCATCCGAAAATAATTCCTGAATCGTGCTTCTTCCAAAATAATAACAGGAAAGATTGCGTGGTAAAATCCATGATTGTATCGTTCTATGAATATTGGATTTACCCAATAACGTTTCCTACGATAATTTCTTCTTTTCTGTTTGTGTAATTCGTTTATCAGAACTGTTGCTAAAAGCTGTTTCTTGCGTTGATTTTGTTCTGATATTTTTTTTGCACACTCGTGTAACCACATATCATATTTCTTTCTAAATGACATGATTAATTCATACGGTGATTACGGTGGTTATATACTGATGCTATAATTTCAGAGTCAGACACTTTTCATGAGTCTTTCACAATGTAGCGTCAACTTGTAGTCAGTGACCCACTTTGACGCTAAAATGAGCGTCAACTGACGCCCGTGAAAAGGCACCTTAAGAATCGTGAAGAGATTGTGTATAAGAACATTGTTGATGTAAGTGGCAATTCGGTAGAATGCTCACAGATGGCATCGGTGTTACAGTTCCTTAGTTATCTTTAGCGTTCAGTGTTTTGCGAACGCTGCGACGACCACGTTGCGCCCCAGCGCCGGAAAAAGGCACGGACCGACGATACTGCGCAAGCGTGAGTGTGTCGGGACGGGCGTGAAGCCCGCCGAACAAGCAATCGTCTTCCGGCTAGCGAGGCGTAGAGTCGCGTTCTTTTACACGGCGTCATATATTCGTTTAATTGCTACGCGATTGAAATCCGCCAGACTATTGAGTCTGAGACAGATCACGAGGACGTCTCCGTAATACCAGATGAAGCATTGCAGCCCTGCTCAGAGGCGATTGAAAGTACCGCGCTCGATACGACGGAAGGACGGACGAACTTAGCCATTGCGACGTGGCCTCGTTGAAACGGAACGAAGCGGCCATCTTGGACATTGCGACGTGGCATCGTTAAAAAGGAACGAAGCGGCCATCCTATCTATCGGAAAAGGTTCTTACGGTTTTGGTCGATGACCATCATTACAAATATCACCGGCGGATGTAATCAGGTAACTTACGGTTTTGGTCGATGACCATCATTACAATTATCACCGGCGGAAGCAATCAGGTAAAATATCGAACTCGTGTAACTTAAAGATCACGTGCGGGATTAATCGGCAATTCTCGGTCGGATTATGATGAACGCAAGGTCATCATAAAATGCGACGAATATCGTCCTCGCATAAGGCACGGAGCGTTGGATATCGTCCTCGCATTTGGCACGGAGCGAAGGATAGCGTCCTCGCATTTGGCACGGAGCGATGGATATCGTCTTCGCATAAAACACGGGACAACGGATGGTATCCTCGCATAAAGGATACGTAGCTAACTAAATCTTATGGACTTAATTATCTGTCTGAACTCGGTTGAACTTAAAGTCATTTGGAATAGTGGCAATCTTCGAATAAAGTCATTGATTATCGATGTGTAGTAATTGAACTTGCTTTATCGATGCACACGTTACTCGGATATTTACGCATAGTTGTATTATCTTGCATTATCGATGCATATGTGATTCGGATATTTACGTATAGTCTGTATTATCTTAACGAATATTGTGATTCAACCCGTGGCTATTTGCCAGCTATTAACGTTTACGAAACAACGTATTACATACAAAAGGTTAATTATCATTTAATTACGTTCGCTATTCATTTATCGAATTATGTCTACTACTTACTTGAAATACTTAAACAACTGGATTGACTGCGGAATTGATTACGGAAGTTACAGTATCAATTAATAGAAAGAAAGTGCATTATATTGAAGTTATAGAATCTCACACAATATTTATATAAACCTAAACATTCTCTCGATTGCTTCACTTTCCATATGTTTATTTGCTTGCTTGTTAAGTGAGAGATATATATATATCTAACGTTTATTTACGACGAATTATTAGTTGACACAGTACTTCAACTTATTTATGCTTTGTATATTCTTGTTATATTATGTAATGTGTTCTGAATAATATGTTTAACTTGTATGATCCTTTCTTCAAACAGACTTAAGTAATGAAATCACTTGAGTGGTTTCTCTGATCGAGATACAAATAACGGAAATCTAAGTTCTTACAATCATTTATGATGAGAGATTAACTTCTTGTAGTGACACATGAGAAAGGATTATGCATTTATAATTCAACATTATCTTATTTTGTATTGATGCTATGTGTTCTCTGTACAACATTTATTACGATATATTCCTAGATTATAACATAACTGCCTTGGAAATACACAATCTCTTTACCGACGTAACAACAAGAAAAGTGTCGTTCCCTATTCTGTAATTCTTGAGCTCAGGCTCCTGCGCGAGCTTGTACGTTTCAAACATACAGTGTAGCGGATAAATTACCTGAGTTTGACAACTTAAATGAAATGGATTTCTTATTAACATCTAATGACGAATTGGATAATATTCAGTTATTTGATTCAACCGTGTAAGCATAATTTTAAACATTTTTTAATGTTAAATGAAATTCTGATATTTTGTATCTACATTTATATAAGGTGTATACTATAAACGTATGGTATTTTAAAGTAATGTCAAATAAAAACAAACATATTTCTGGTATATTTATTATTGGTATATTTTATTGTAAAATATTATATTATAAAATATACGGTTAAAGAAGGTTCTCACACAAAATTATCAAATTTCTACATACGTATCTTTAGGGCCTGCTTCATTAACGTCGGTTAATGAAGCAGGATCTAAAATTCTAAGTATATTTTAATTAAAAATAACATGCACTTTTAATGTAAAATATAGGAGACTGATTTACATTAATAAAATAAATTAAAATTTTAAAGGAAGAAAAATTAAATTACATTTTGTCTCTTTTCTCAATATAATTCTGAATGAAACATTTCTCAATTTTTGTACAATTATTATCAGGCTTATCTCAAAACGTATTTATAAAATATACTGTAATTAGCCTATAAAAAAAATACTCTATAATTATAATTATAACTTAAATATTCTTGATCATTTTATTACTTTTATAGTGAAATAATAGGTTTCGCTGATGGTATAGAAGCTCCTTGGATTGTAGGAACTAAGCAGCAGTATAAAATTTTTAAATTTTTCTTAAATAACGGTAATGGGAAACGTATCCAAATAATGACTTGGAATGATGAAGTAGATAAAGTGTTACCTCATATAAAGTTAAATTACGTAAGTGTTCTCACTATGCGCTTCACTATTCGCTTTTTGGTTCATAATAAAAATGATATTTATATTTAATAATATGGATATATATATATATATATATATATATATGAGAAATTTTCAAAAAATTATCACAAGCAACAAAAGGGTGATTTTTTAGAAGTTATAAAATAAAAATGACAAAAATAAGACTTGTGAATTATATTAAAAGTATATTTTTTCGCTGATTTTATTTGATTAGTTAATTCTTGGTCAATTTAAAAAATAATTTTTTTTTTGGATAATTAACACACACACACACACACACACACACACACACACACACATGAATACATACATACATACATACGTACACACGTACAGACAGCGTCATTAATGCTCTTCGTCTCTTTCTAAGGGCAACAGAAAGAGACGAAGAATGAGTTTCCAAAACGCATCTAATTTTGGGGACCAGGTATTAATGACACCGTCTGTACATACATACATACATGTGTTATATGTCAAATAATTATTGAATTAATAAATAATTAATTAAATTGTTTTATAACAGATTATATTCATTTAGACGGAGTACAAGCTCGTCCACCTAAATCAACTCAACTTAATAATGGCAATGTACCTTACATACTACAAATTCGTTCGAATACAATTGTTTCAAGTTTGGGAAAATATTATGTTCGTCAAATGTAGAACCAGCGTGTGTTCAATTCTCCGATGTCTTACAACACGTCAACACATGTCAGTAAGTTTTGTAGTATCAATTTATAACATAATGAGACATTTATACCATAATAATGCATTTATACTTATAATAAGTTTAGACTGATAAAGTGTATAACAGACAGATAAATAGTGACAAAACAGTCCATCGGTGAATTTTATACTTAATAATATTTATCTTATTTTAGATATA
>NW_020210470.1:2387-3608 GCF_003070985.1 Temnothorax curvispinosus | reverse complement strand
GTGTTCAAAGACGGAAGATTATGGCTTGCGACAGTAATTAACGACTTAATTACTCCAAAATTATACGTTACGTATATAATTGTATTAATTTTCGCATTCATGAAGAGAGATACGTGTGCACTTGACTGAGGATAACGAGATGCCGGTCTGTTAATCGTTAAACTGGCTTCGTTCTACAGCCGTAATGATCTCACGCATGCACGCACACGAAAGTGTGCTTGTAAAATTTATATAAGAGAGAGAAATACGAGCGTGTATATTTTCCTTCCTGCTCGCGATGTGCCGATGTCTGGTGGCGATTGCCCGAAAGTGGCGGACGAAATGCCGGATGCAAGTTTGCGTGTCGCAAATTTCGCGGAAGCTCCGCTCGCGGGCTTGAGAGGCTGGAGGAGGCCTCTCATCACCTACATGCGGCACGATCCAGCAACAGGCGCTACGCGCGAGAGAGAAGAGCCCAGAGGGAGGGGCGATTCCAACAAACGATGTCGGACTTCGGAGTAGATGTTAATGTAGTATGTGTGTGACAACGGGATTGACAACATGGATACTTCTGACCAAGGAGGAGGTGTGTTCGAATCTTATTTTCGATAATATCGCACCGGGGGAGACCGCGAGACGTGTTAAAACGGTTTCGCACACGAAGCGAGGATGGTGTTGGCCCCGCGCATCCGGGGGGGAAATCGGGAGATAAACGGCGGCGGAAAACGCGGAAAAAAGACAAGAAAAAAAATTTAAAAGAGACAGGAAAAGAGAGACGAGCACCCGGGTGCGTTTGGCGTGCTCTCTCTTCCTTTCCCTTTTTCATTTTCTTCCACTTTCGGTGGATCACCGCGAGCGGCTGCGCCGCGAACGCAGTTGCCGCACTGTGAAAACGGGGAATGTGCGGAAATCGCAGACCGGGATGTTCTGCGATCACGCTAGTGTCGATCGTCCGTTCCGCGATAAACGACGGGCGAGGAAAAACCCGTGGCCGTTCTGGTGAAGAAAGTGCTCAGTTAAAAATACGTACATGAAATGTCCCTTATTGCCCCGCCCCCCTCTCCCGCGATATTCGTGACATTACGCGAAGTCAATAGCGAGTACTCAAGCACACGGACATACACAATGTATCTCCTGGTGGTTCTCTTTCATTTTTCTCCTTTCATTTCTCTTTCCGTGTCTGTCAAATTCAACTATTTGCCGCGTTTGCTTTGTATTTCTCTTTTCGATTGTGCCCGAACA
>NW_020210470.1:0-2287 GCF_003070985.1 Temnothorax curvispinosus | reverse complement strand
TTCCGTGTCCGTCAAATTCAACTATTTGCCGCGTTCGCTTTGTATTTCTCTTTTCGATTGTGCCCGAACAATCGCGATGCTTCGTTAATTCTATGCTTAAAGCTGAAGACTTCTTCTTTGTTTCACTTCATTTTTCATCTTCATTTCATTTTACCGCTGTATGTAATATTCGAGCATATTCTCAGAAGAATTATCTCTCCTTTTCTTCTCTTTTCTTTCTCCTTTCTTTCAGAATTATGATGTCTACTTTCATGAATAACACAATGAATAACAGATCGTTGAATAATTGTGTCTCGAATGCGTTTATTTGCAAATTAAAGAGAATCGTTCATTTATATATCATTTGATTCATAAACTCGTAAATTCGAAATATATCTCATATGAAATCTATTTATGAAGTGAATATGTGTTTCACGCGAGTAGATATAAATGATATCTATAGTACATGTCGCTGATATATTTTTATTTTATTTACGGACGAAATTGCTTGTGCGTATATTGCTTCTACTATATTTGATTGCATTGTACGGCGTTCTTTTGCTTATGTTATTTATTCACGAAATAAATCACAAACTGCATTCATACAAAAATCGATTTGTTATCTATTTTTAAAATCGCGGATAAATGTTGCGTATTTATTGGAATGATTAATCAACTTTCAATAAATTCTGCGAAACCTTTCAAAAATAATATGAGATATTGAAAGATAAATATTTTTTTGAATGCACGAGCTGCGGCGGCGCACATTTTATTTCTATTAATAGTTCAACGAAATTAAAATAATTCATGTCACTAAAATCTGCGCTTCGAGTTTAACTTGTCGATCACTATCAAACACACAATGCAATTAAATTATCCTCTTTGCTAGCAAAATATCAATAATCGTAGACTGACTATGTAAAATACAGAGATTAGGCTTTTAGGCTTTTCGAATTATCGGGAATATCACTTTTATTGCAGATGTATCGGTTATTTTCGAGGAAAGCGAGATTGAAACTAATAGATGATTCAAACGTCTCTAAAAAGACACTCGAGAAGCTTATGAATTTTCTGAAGATGTTTCTTAAACATCCTTTAATCTACTGGCTAGAAGTTTTAAGCTTATAATTAATGGCATATTAACATAGCGATATAAACAATGTAAAAGTTCATCTCCGCATTGTATTCTCGTTAGACAAAGGGTCCGCTTTCATTATGGGCAGTTACATTGATCTTTAATAAGAACGACGTTCGTGAAGTGATTAACATATTAATTAAAGTCATAGTCTATAGCGAGAGCTTGAGCCGAGAACAACGGGAGGCTTTAGCAGGCTTTACACCTTAAAGCAGCCGATTAAGTATCGTCATTTACGACATAAAATTAATGAAAATTAATAAAAACGACGTCCATTCATCACATCCTAACACGTTCTTTGTCGTTCACTTATCCAGCATGATCGCAGAATCGAATTAACATGTAAACCAACTATATTCTTCGAAAAAAAGAAGATACTCTTTTACTGCCGTTTCATGGAAGAGAGGAATATTTACAATTTACAATAAATTTAAATCCGTTACTGTTCATTCACACGGTTTATTATCTATTATAAACGGTTAATGTTGAGAAAAGAGATAAATATTTAAATAATTAATTATAAATTAAATCCATTACTTCTGGTGAATATTTTTTACTAAAACACATTGGTAATAGATTAATCATTTATAGATTAATCACCAATCATTTGTGATTACGCAGGAAGTGGTGCAGCTGCACTCGATTAACGCTGACATTTGTTTAACTTGATTACTATGACAACAATGACGATTAACACTTAATAATTAATAACTTTAAATGAATAAAAGTATAATCTAATGTAATGTCCTCCTTCAATCAGTGCAAATGATATACGGATTAATAATTCTAATGGAATTTAGGCAAATGTGATGAAGTCGAGTCGAACGAAAGATACTGAATAAAAGCCGGTGATTTTTTGTTTGAAACTCAAAAACATAAATATATAATCTTAAAAAAAGAAAAGGGCATCATTCATCTCTCATACCATTACTTTACACCTCGTTTAGGCCCGGTCTACAATCAGTCGTATGTCGAAGTCGGATGTCGCAACGTAGCCGATGGTTCAATGAGAGAATTTCTTTTTCGGAAACGAATTTTTTTCATTGGACCATCGACTACGTTCCGACATCCGACTCCAACATACGACTGATTGTAGACCGGGCCTTACCACTATTACGCGTCTCGTTACGATGTCAATTTAAATCTCTCCTCTGTTGTCTTCGCATACCTCAA
>NW_020210469.1:0-2816 GCF_003070985.1 Temnothorax curvispinosus | reverse complement strand
AGAGAGAGAGAGAGAGAGAGAGAGAGAGAGAGAGAGAGAGAGAGAGACTATTTACGTGTCTTAATACACATGTTCTCCGGGGCAAAGCCCGACGGGGCATGCTAGTATTAAATATATATTTAGGTGTTGATTAGGTACACCATTCCTATGGCGGGAACCAGTAGGAGACGGTAGCATTTTCCATTTTCATTCGTCGGATGAATACTGTTCGACTCGCAACTGCCACATCACCATGTAAGCCCCTCGCTGTATTTTTTATATAAAAAAGACTTACGATCCTGTTACGAAATAACCTCTGTATCTTTTATGCAAAATATTTATTGTACCCTGTTGTACCCTTTGTATTTAGGTGCTGAAGATGGTCCAATCCGGGACCAAAACGTTCAATATTTAATAAATATATGAGAAGGAAAAAATAATACTGTTATACTTGGGATGGCCGGAGTAACTTATTAACAACACTATACGTAATTGAATACTCGTTCTTTATTCGGACGTTCACTGCTCGCTTTCTCGTGTGTTAATGCTTCCGTCCGTTACTCTAGCGACGCTATCTCACGCTTACTCGCTCACATATATTTTAGGGCTTATACATATGTAACATCTTTCCCTTTCTCAGAATAAACGTTTACCTTACAATCTATATTACAGTTGTGTCTCGACGTACAAAAGTCTTTGGTAATAAGTAATACAATTGCACGTTGCTTATAACCTACTACCCCACATAGCACATAATATTGCAGAAATTTTGCAGCAATATTATTTTTTCATTGCAATATTACAATAAAATGTATCAGAAATATTGCAGTAATATTACTGAGATATCTCAGTAATATTAAAATGTCCGCGAAAATGAATATCAGTAATATTACTGATATGTATTGTGACGTTGCACCGAGTGCAAGTCACAGTTTTTCCCATCCCCATCTTTGTATTGCGCGCGTACTGCCGAGTTTATAGTTTTCAGGAAGAAGCGGCCGGAGGGCCCGTATCGATGGCGTGGCGCCATCCGCCGGTGCGGTGAAGCGCTCTGATCTAGAGGGCCGCGAGTCGAAGCCGCGGAAACGATCCCGGCACTGTTGTTGATCGCGAGCGTGGGTTGACGTAGAGAGAAGGCCTTCCCGTTGCGCCGGGAATAAGCGAGGGCGGCGGCCCTAGGAGTTACGTTGTGAAGGAAGGAAAGACGAGATGTAAACGACCAACAATCCCGGACCGCAAGTATCGGGGAACAGCGGGGCGGATTGTCGAGTACCGTTTCGCGTTATTTTTGAGAGAGACGCGTAGGTTTGCTTGAGAGTTTCCTTACCTACGCGTCATTGTCGTGAATCCCTTGCCGGGATTATCGCTTTTCCGTGTCGTTTCTACGGGTAAGACATAGCCCGTCCGCTGACTCCCCGTAATAATACCGAAGGGGCGTCCGTTTCTTCCCGACTCGACCGGTGTGGTAGAAGATTTTGAGTGTAATCGAGTAACGACGAGCGACCGCGTGGCACCGGCCATGGATGTGGCGCGTGTTGCGAGATCAAACCTCGCGGATCGGCTCAACAGTCATTAGAGTTATGTTACCGTTTCGAGCTTTTCGAGATTACCGTTTATGAGTATCGTGTCTATCGATCTGTGTGTAAGATATCTGCGTTTTCGCTAGAGTTAGTTTTCGCGTAGTGAAAGTTTCATCGTGCGGGCTTTTGTGCGTACGGTTGTTCTGGGGCGTGTCGGCCTCCGGGATACGTAAAGTACCGCGCCCGGTACGGGAAGTGTGAGGCGTCGGCATACCGGACATAGAGTCAGCCTTCTCGAAGAAGGTGCCCGAAATCGGCCTCGATTACCGTTCAGAAATTTAGAGTGAGATTTACTCCGGCTGAGAGTACCGCACGCCCCGGGCTGAATTAGGCGTGAGTATCACGTGCTCGCGGTGTGGACCGTGCGGCGAGGCTTCGCGTTATTTATGAGAGGTGTTATGTGAGAACTCCTATATTGCGTGTATTGTTTAGTTTGCGGAAAACTTTGAGTTATATTGCGTGTATCGTTTAGTTTGCGAGGAACGTTAAGTTATATTGCGCGTATCGTTTATTTTGCGAGAGATTATTGTGCGTGTATCGTTTATTTTACTCTTTCGTTAGTTAGCGTGGATTATGGTGATTGCGGGTATTATTCCGTCGGCGTATCTTATTACTTTTTGCGTATTTCTTAGCGTAGACTATTTCGTGCGTGTATTTTTTCATCGGCGTATATTATTGCGCTTCGCATACTTCTATTGCGAGTACAAGTTACTCGTACGTTTTTCCGAGAATATTAGTTCTGCGTCCGAGTTTGTTTATAACGCGCGAACCCTTCGAACGACCTTGCGTGGTCGGGGAATTGCGATGGATCGCGGTGGATACTAATTCGTTCGCGTCCTGTAAGTTGTACCGCTATTATCACGCTTTATCTTATATTATATTTTGATTTACATGTTACTTGAGTGCTTTCTTTTGTGTTTGTTTCGCCTCGCCAAGGTCAAACCCCTCTGCATTCGGCCTATGTAAGGACCACGACCCTCCAACGAAATTCCTGAGCAGTCGTTGCGATCGGCCAGAGCGGATGTGTCATAACGTGTGAATTAAGAGTTGTGTCGATAATTAGAGTTTATGTCGGATCTTTGTAGAGTTCATGTAGAGTATTTTTTGCGGGTGAGAGAGACGCGTAGGCTTGCTTGAGAGTTTCCTTGCCTACGCGCCATTTTAGAGTAAACGGAGGCGCGGTCGGACTAACCGACACATGATGTTAAACCGAAATCGCGAATTTGACAATTATGAGTTCTAAATAACATTGGAAAA
>NW_020210468.1:0-1314 GCF_003070985.1 Temnothorax curvispinosus | reverse complement strand
GGCTGGGCTAGGAGTTGTGCCCGCACCGTCTTAGCAGACGGCTTCAATCTCCCCGTCGGCTTCGGTTGTGCGGCTGAGTCGCACCCGGAGTCAACCACTTCCTGCCTTGAAGCCGTCTTTTTGCTGCTGGGATGGCCCCGATGTTCTCTGGCCTTTCGTCTGCGTTCGCGTGCCCGCTGCTCCCGACGTTGCTCGCGCCGCGTCTCGCTCGTCTTCTCTTGGACCAGCTCCCGCACTTTTTCCTCCGCCCTTATGGCCGCCTTGCGTTGTCTTACGCCCATCGCCGTACGCCACTTCTCGAGGTCCTTACCTCTTCCCCTTTTCCGGGTCACCTCCTCCTCGACCTCAGGAAGCGGGTCGCTCCACTCGTCATCTGACAAGGCTTCCCCCCGGGTCAAGAAGTTCACCCCTACGCTGATCGTCTTTGGGTTGGTCCCCTCCGCTCGTTGAGCACCGCTAGTTGACGGGGTTGGTTCGTCCGGCAACAGGCTTCCTGCCGACACGATCCCCTTTCGCGGCTCCTCCGTTTCCCTGCGCGGGATCACCGGCGTGACAGATCCACGCTCCCCGGACTGAATCTTGCACGGTCCCAGGACGTCGTCTCTCCCTTTGTTCCTGATGGCATCTGGCCCGCGCTCCACTTCGCCCTCGAGCAATGAGGCTTGTACGTGGGAGCGGCCGTCGCGGTAGTCCATCGTCACCCTGAATGGGCGACGACTCCCATCTTCGCGGTATGGCCATCGCGCGGTGGCCATGACACTGACGTTGGCCACGTCCTCTTCGTCCGGGTTGTCACTTCGCACCTTGATATTTGGCGTCAGTTGCACCATCTCGCCACTGATCCGGCCGCATTCGGTGATCTCCTGCATCAACTCCCGCAGGATCCCGCGTTGCTGTTCGACCTCCTCCGTGGAGTACATCTGGTCCTCCGGAATCGCCCTGACATACTGCTCCACCCCCTCCAGCACTGCATTCGCTTGGCGACGTTGCATCAAGTATCGCCGATGCGCACTGACGGCTCTTGCCGCCTGTCGGATCCGAAGCCGCTGTTGCTCCGCCGTCAGCTCCGCTACTGGGATGTCCTCCAGTGGCACTTGTCGCCCTGCTGGGGCCTCGTCCGCCATTTTCGGGTCGTCGCCTTTCGATATCGGATGGCTCGTCGGGTCCTCCACTCGATTCGCGTCGCGCCCGTCGACACTCGGAGCTGTCTCGGTCTCGCTGTCCGTCGCCAGCGTCGCGTCGTCCGCTCGTGTGCTCGTCGACTCGCCAATGGTCTCAGCTCTCGCACGATCTGGAATTATGCACTCTCGATAA
>NW_020210467.1:0-2284 GCF_003070985.1 Temnothorax curvispinosus | reverse complement strand
ACACACACACACACACACACACACACACACACACACACACACACACAAATTAACATACTTATATTATTTTGCCTCTGCGGCGAGACAAAATCCAATATTACTGGCGCGAGGAAAAGTATATCAAATTCGAAAGAGAGAAAGAGAGAAACAACGGTAAATATAACAGTTTATTTCACCGTGTCCAGATATTCGTATAGATATCTGGAAATGGCCATGTGCGTAATATATCATAAATGTGCAACGAATGTGAATCATTAATTGACTTAGGAATATCAGTATCTCCGATGATTTAGCGACAATTCACCGTCCACCGATACAGTATTGTAATACAATACTAAACCATTGGTATTTTCATTTCCACGAGATTGATTGGCCCGTTAATAGGAGATATTGAGCAGATGTTCAAAGTGTGTAAATGCCAAAAAATATTTATCTTGCAAAATGCGATTTCCATAAGTTTATTATGACACATAATAAATGTGATCGATACAACGGTTGATTTTAATCCTACCGGGTACAGGCATTAAAACACATATCATTTATATTCGTAATTAACAATAACAGCGTAAGCAGGAACGGCCGAACGGTGATATGATAGTTTCCGATACAATCAAGATAATTTATTGCGTACTCAAGAGTACGTTTTCAAGCACGGGTTTTAGAGGCTGTCATATACTGAGAAGTGTTGTAATGTTATCGTCGTAATTATTCCACCCCAGTAACGCCGGGTGGACGAACAACGCGTTGAACGCCAATAGTGCGTTACAAAAAACTATTATATTACCAGCCATACCATATATAGATATTTTGACTTCTTATATGCGAGGTCAAAATTTCGGTCAATTAATAATAAACGTCGTTCATTGTTCATTTCACCGGAACAGATTGCTCTCGATTTGTTCCTTTCCGGAATCTACATATCACATGCTTAAAATCTTTTTCAACACAATATTGTACTTTTTATCGGAATATTCCTGAGATTCGTGGATGCCTTTAATCAAAACAAATAATTAATCTTGTACTCGTACAAGTACTGGTTTATTAAAGGACGTGTATCGCATGACTTCTTATGACTTGTGTAAAAAAATTGAACGGGAGTATATAATTCTCTTATAAAGTTTTTAAAATAATGTGCTTTAACTTTGTTATTCTGTTCTTATTCACTTAATTTGAATAGAAATCAAAATTCTTTTTAACGCCAATTATGTTATTTCCTTAAAGTACATGTATGTTTCATGAAAAGTTTTTGATTCTTTTACTGGTTTTTTCCCTTAACACTACAACTATTGTTAATTCTCTTAACGTTGATGCGGATAGAGTGGTCGGGTGCACATAAAATAACCAGGAACATGTATAAGACGACGCTTTATTCCAAATACTTTTGCTCGCACGTTTTGCTTCCGCTCTCAAACGCCGATCGTAACGAACTCTACTACTACTTTTTGGGAGTCGCGAACGGACACGAACGCTCTCTCCTCACTTCTGGCGGGCGCGAACGCTAACTACGCCCTCTTTTGCAACTCACTCGAATGCTACCGCGGATCGGTAACTCCGAGCGTACCAACGGCAGTACGATACCTCTTTATTTTTCACAACTATAATTATTTTTTTCTAATTTAGTACTAAGAATAAAGTACAGTGGTTAATATCGTGTGTAGTTCAATTTGTTAAATAAAGAGTTGCGTTTAAGTTTCTATGCTAAAACGTGCATTAATGAAAAAATACGGATGTTGTTGTGATATTTAAAACAGATTGTTATCTATTTTCCTTTCTAAACTCATTCACGTTTCTCAGTGAACGTTTCGCTTTGATGTCGCTATTAATTATTTTCTCAATTGCTAAATGTCCGCCGACATCTCTAAATGGCACAAAATTCTTCTCGTATGTATATGTTCTCCATCGCGCGTTTTATCATCTACACATTACAGAATCCGAATATCTGAATATTTCTGCCGTCTACTTGCTGATTCTACGATCAAGCTACACGCTTTCTTGCTTTCGCCCTCTTTTCGTTCTTTGCCTCTTTTTTTTAATTATAACGCAAATCTTACGACCAAAGCGGAATACGTACTACTTACTTGTACGACATATATAAGTATGTATCAAAATATGTGTATATATATATATGTATATGTATAGATAGTAGGAGAGCCGGCTGCACAAAACCCTCCCTCATCGAACATCCGGCTGAATTTTATTCGAATAGATAGCTTTTTTCAAAAATTATTTTGCGGCCTTAAGAGGGTTCAGCCCTCAAGCGTGTCAGGCTCAATCACTCGACGAA
>NW_020210466.1:0-5360 GCF_003070985.1 Temnothorax curvispinosus | reverse complement strand
GACTACATGACGGAGTGCCTGGAGGAATTGGAGCCGGTCGTGAGTCCGAACCCTATTTTCTCGAGTTCGCGATCGAACTTAACGGTACCGGCGTTCTCTCTCTCACATCTGCCTCCGATTAAATTGCCTCCGTTCGACGGCGACCACGACGACTGGGAGACGTTTCGCGATAGATTCACCGCGTTAATTAAGAATAACAAAGATCTCGATGATTTCGCGCGCATGCATTTTCTCGCTTCATGTTTGAAGGGTCGCGCGGCCGAGTGCATCGCAAATATCTCGATTACCGCGGATAATTTCGCCATTGCATGGCAAGCTCTCATCGCGCGGTACGAGAACAAACGAAGGTCTCTTAATTTGCATCTCTTTACGTTGCTTGAGTTACCGAAAATCACGCGCGAGTCTGCTTCGGATTTACAGACATTGTACGATAAAGTCAAAACCGCGGTAGCTTCTCTTAAAAATCTAAAGCGCCGACCGGATGAATTGTGGAACAATGTTCTCGTTCACCTCATCGTACATAAATTAGATCCGATAACGCGTAAAGCGTGGAATGTAAAATCGAGCGATACCGATGATCTGCAATCATACGACGACCTTTGTCGGTTTCTCAAATCTCGTACCCGCGCGCTCGAAGACTGTGCGATCGGTTCCTCAAGCAAAACCGCGTCGAAATCTGCGAACTCTTCGCGAGTGCACGCCGCGAACGCCTCCGCCAACGACTCGACTCCGTGTCCTTTATGTAAAGCGTCGCACTTCATAAATCTGTGTCCATCGTTTATAAGCAAGAATGCGAGTCAGCGTCGAGAGATCATTAAACAACACAAAAGGTGTTTTAATTGCTTAAGTACCAAACACTCCGTGCAGGATTGCAAAAGTAAATATTCTTGTCGCGTATGTCATAAAAGGCATCACTCTCTGCTGCATTCTGACTCGGATTCTGGCTTCAGTGCCACAGGCGCTGTTTCTAGCGACAGTTCGTCCTCAAAGGACAATGCGGCGATTAACTGCTCGTCGCCTCAGGCCTCTGACTCGAAATCGGAGGTCAACTCTCTTTTCGCGGCTGCGAAAAATCGTTCGCCGATTCTATTGGCGACAGCGTGGATCACGGTCCGCAGTTCGTCCGGCCGTACCGCCGTCGTCCGAGCGTTACTCGATCAAGGCTCCGAGATGACGTTCATCTCGGAGAACTTGGCGCAAACCTTGCGAGTCAAACGGATTCGCATGCCGATCTCGATTTCCGCCGTCGGCGGAATTAACGCCGGGACATTTCAAAACGCGACGCGCATATTCATTTCGCCGCGCGCGTCTCTCGTCCCGTCCCTCTCGACCACGGCGCTCATTCTCCCGTCCGTAACCTCCTACATTCCGAAACGCAACGCGGATATTTCGTCCATCTCATATCTCTCCGACTTACCGCTAGCCGACACGGATCCGACGAGTCGCGATCCAATCAGTCTCATTATTGGAGCGGATCTCTATAATGAGATTATTCTCGACGGCGTGCGTAAGGGGGGGATCGGGCAACCTATCGCGCAAAATTCTATATTCGGATGGGTCATCTCCGGACCCTTCAGTTCAGCCGCGTTTCCTGAACGGTCCTCAGCGAAAGTTCCTCAAATCTCAACGCATCATATTTGCTCTCTCTCGCTGGAGAAAGAACTCCGCCGGTTCTGGGAAATCGAGGAGCTTCCGCAGAGATCCGCTCTTACGCAAGAAGAGAAGGATTGCAAAGAGCATTTCCGCTCGACTCATTCTCGAAATTCGGAGGGACGATACGTCGTGCGTCTCCCATTTAAGAAAGGCCCTCCTATCGAAATCGGGGAGTCTCGGGTTCAAGCCGAGAAAATGTTAAATTCGCTACCTCGTCGACTTTGTGACAAACCGGAAGTTATGAAAGACTATCACAATTTTCTCGACGAGTACGAACGTCTCGGACACATGCGACCGTTATCTCCCGCGCAAGACAACGAACAAAGCGTCTATCTTCCACACCACGGGGTGATTCGGGAAGATAGCGTTACCACGCGTCTCCGCGTCGTGTTCAACGCGTCAAGCGTCACCTCTAACAATACCTCTCTCAACGACCACTTGCATATTGGTCCGAAAAAGCAAACCGATATTCCCGCAATAATTGCGCGGTGGCGCAGATACAAATACGTTTATTCGGCAGATATCGCAAAAATGTATCGCCAAATTCTCGTCGATTCTCGCGATATAAATTACCAAAGAATTTTATGGAGACGGTCTCCTCACGACGCGATAATTATTTTCCTGTTGCTAACCGTGACTTATGGCCAAGCCTGCGCGCCCTTTCTTGCCCTTGCCGTTCTCGAGCAGTTAACTATCGACGAGGGTAAACACTTTCCCCTCGCCATTCCGATTCTCAGAGAACATATTTACATCGACGATGCCGTATTCGGAGCTGACGACAAGCCTCATATTCGACAAATTCGAGATCAGTTAGTTGCCTTATTAAAACGCGGCGGGTTCGAGTTAAAGAAATGGGCAAGTAACTCCCCCTCTCTTCTAGACGATATTGACGTTGCGGATCATGGGCTAGCCGGTAAAAAGCCCTTCGCGCAAGACGAACAGCTCAAAATTCTCGGTATCGGGTGGAACCCTTCTAAAGATGTTTTCGAATATCGCGTCGCGCTTTCGGATAAAGTTCCCGATACCAAACGTACTATATTGTCCGCTGTCGCGAAATTTTACGATCCGTTGGGCTGGGCCACGCCTGTCACGATCGCCGCGAAAATCCTCATGCAAAGGCTCTGGCAACTTAATATCCAGTGGGATGAGCTTCTTTCCGAATCGGTTTTCGCGAGATGGAACGATATATATTCACGTTTATCAGCTCTCGGTCACGTGCAAATTCCTCGTTGGAACGGCCTCGGGCCTGATGCCGAACGTTCCGAAATACACGGTTTCGCGGACGCTTCGAATCATGCTTACGCCGCCGTTGTCTATATAAAAGTAGTGTCTTCGTCGGGCAAAGTCACGATATCGCTGCTTGTTGGTAAATCTAAGGTCGCTCCTTTGAAAACAATAAGCATACCTCGACTCGAATTATGTGCGGCCTTGCTTCTAGCGCGACTTATTGATTTTGTTCGAGCGTTAAACGGTTATCAAAATCTTCCGTATTATTGTTGGACGGATTCCAACATCGTGCTTGCTTGGATCGCTCAAGATCCTTCGCGCTGGAAGACGTTCGTCGCCAATCGCGTTACTCAAATTCAAGCTCTCGTTCCGCGTGCCTCATGGCGACACGTCTCAACTCACGATAATCCCGCGGATTGCGCGTCGCGCGGCATTTTCGGCGATGAAATTCTAAATCATGAACTATGGTGGCACGGCCCTTCCTGGCTCACTCTCAATTCCGACGAATGGCCGATCGGCGACACGCGTCTTCCCGAAAGTGCTCCCCTCGAGGAGAAAACTATCGTTTTGCAATGTCACGCCCCCGATCAATGGGATCTCGCTACGAAATACTCCTCATGGCCTCGGTTGATTCGCGTCACCGCGTATATAATTAGGTTTACCCGTTTCTGTCGTCGCGATCGACCTTCTGACTCGCTCAACCTCGCGCTGACCACCTCTCCTCCCTCGAAAAATATCTCGCTCTCCGCGCCCGAATGTAATCAAGCTAAAACCTTTTGGTTTAAACAAATTCAAGCCGATCTGTTTTCGAGCGAAATCAAAACGTTGTCACGAAATCAAAACATATCGACTAAAAGCTCGATTCTCTCTCTTCGACCGTTTTTAGATCAAGACGGAGTTCTACGCGTGGGTGGGCGCCTCGGCAACGCTCCCTTACCATTTCCCGTACGTCATCCTATCTTATTATCTTCGCATCCCCTTGTCAAGCTCCTCGTAAATCAAGCTCACTTACGAGCCTTGCACGCGGGACCTCAGCTCACTTTGAATATTCTCCGTCACGACTTCTGGATCATTCGCGCGCGCAACATAGTCAAAGCGGTTATACATAATTGCGTTACATGCACGCGCGAGCGAGCGGCAGTTTCTACTCAAATCATGGGCAATCTGCCCGAGCCACGCGTAACCTCGACAATTCGCAGTTTTCTGCACTGCGGTGTGGATTATGCGGGACCAGTTCTTATTCGCGCTTCCTCCGGTCGCGGTATTACATCCCGCAAGGCGTACATAGCCTTATTTGTTTGTCTCGCGACTAAGGCTATCCACCTAGAATTGGTTGGCGATTACTCCACTCCCGCGTTTCTAAACGCTTATTCCCGGTTCTGCGCTCGTCGCGGTCTTCCGCAATGTATGTATTCCGATAACGGAACTACCTTCGTCGGGGCAGACCGAGAAATGCATCGAGCGTACAAATCCGCCGTTCAAGACCCAAATTTTCTAAATTTAACCGCGTCAGATAACATTACGTGGAATTTTCTCCCTCCTTCAGCCCCGCATTTCGGCGGGCTATGGGAGGCGGGCGTGCGGAGTGTCAAAACTCATTTGCGTCGCGTCTTAGGGACTCACACTTTAACCTTCGAAGAATTCTCGACCTTATTGTGTAGAATCGAAGCGTGTCTGAATTCTCGACCGATCGCTCCTCTCGCCGACACCCTCGATGACTACGAATGTCTCACCCCCGGTCATTTTTTGGTCGGATCCGCTCTCACGGTCAACCCGGAACCATCTTTGCTCGATCTAAACGAGAATCGTTTGTCGCGATGGCAATTAGTCCGACACATTACCAAAAAATTCTGGAAAATGTGGAGTAACGACTACGTGAACACTCTACAACAACGAGCAAAATGGCGAACGGTCAAACCGCCGATCAGTCTCGGACAACTCGTCCTCTTGCGCAATCCCACGTTGCCCCCGTGCAAATGGGAGCTCGGCCGCATAACGCAATGCCATCCCGGGCCCGACGGTTTCACGCGCGTAGTGACCGTGAAAACGGCCACTTCCGAATACCAAAAGCCCATCGTAAAACTATGCGTTTTACCGGTCAACAGCGAGGCGACGAGCAATTAATCATACTTCTTGCGTCAATGCGAGACGCGCGTTAGATCTAAGTATTATATTCTAAGCTAGTTTAAGCAATTCGTCTATGTTATTCCACGGCGGGCGGCGTTGCCCCTTTAATTTTCTGTATGTCTCTGTAAACTTCTCGCGCTGATGTTTTGTGTTTTTCTATTATCCCGCATTATTTCGAAACTATCGTTCCGAGGCGGGCGGTATGTTCGAGATCCGTCGAACTTTTCTACGCGAAACCTCGGCTCGAAAACATTATTATATTTAACATCGAGAAATACCGATGTTTATGTTGTTCAAGCTCTGTTGAACTTGTGCGAAATATACGTTCCCCGCGATCCCCGCGCCCTCGAAGC
>NW_020210465.1:0-1041 GCF_003070985.1 Temnothorax curvispinosus | reverse complement strand
CCCGTTTACGCGAAGGAATTATCGGATTAAAAAGACAATCATGGAATCATAAAAATTAATTTTTTTTCATGAAAATGTATATATTTAAATAAATGAACGATTTCTTTAAAATATATGTATAAGAGGTACAATTTTTTATTATATTTATATTTACATTTACCAATCATATGCAAAAAAACTTAGATAAAACAACGAAAAATCCAAAAATCGACGAAAAATAGGCACTTTTATACAAAAATTAGGGTTTTTTCGTTGAGTTATGACTGATTTCATGCTCAAAAACATATGAGATGTATCGGAATGTATCAAATATTGACAACATATATCCAAAAGTAATATATTATGTTTATTTTAGAGTCAGTTAAGGCACTATCAATCATTTGAGGACCATAAAAGGCCCAAAGGTGGCTAAAAATAGGGTTTTTCGCATTTTTGAGTACGGCCCACCATTCCAAAAAATCTGAAAAAATTTTAATACATGTAGAACACTAAAATATACAATTTTCTAGAGTAATTAGACCTGCAACTATCAAAGAAATAAGAAAAAAATTGATTCAAATACTTATTTAATTTTTTTAGGTTAGATATTTAACGCGCCTAAAACTCAAAAAAATTGTGTGTTAAGTACTTTTTATAAGCTATATTCTCAAATTTTTTCAAAATTTTTAACATAAAAGAACCGGAGAAAAAAATAATTTTTGAAAAAAGCGGTTTTTTGGTGTCACTAGGAAAAAGAGGGGGGATGGATACAGTGGCGGATTGATAGGGAAGCCTACAAAGCTTAAGCTTCGGGCCTCCAACAAAAGGGGGGCCCCAAGAGGGCCCCCAAACGAGCGCACTATCTTCCGGCTTTCAACCCGTAACTTTTCACGAGTTCACGCTAGAGAAAAACATACCCTAGAGACAATGGGTGCGTTCCGAAATTCACTGCTAGTGTCGAAAATCTATAGTATACGTTAGGTGAACTGTAGATTTTCAGTACTGGCAGTGAATATCGGAACGCATATCTAAAAATGTTGCTAGCTAGTAACCCTAAAAAGT